>NW_021319090.1:62841-154924 GCF_001605985.2 Dendrobium catenatum
CTAATAAGGTGCATATGGATGATGATCAAATTGAGAAAGTCTTCACCAAATTCTTTGAGAAGAAGTGGGAATATAGGGAATGTGAAGTCACGGGTTGGCCTTATATTATGGAAAATCAGAAGTTGAATGCTGAAGACATGGAATTATTAAATGCTGAGTTTACTAAAAATGAGCTACAGATTGAGATATTCCAGCAAGGGAACAACAAGTTGCCTGGTGCGGATGGTGTTACCTCTTCATTCTACAAAAGCTATTGGAATATTATATGGGATACTCTTTGGAAGGCTGTTAGGAATTTTTTCAATTCAAGCCATATGAATAAGGAATGGAAGGACACGTTGATTGTCCTAATTCCTAAAATAAGGAACTCGTTGTTTCCTTCCAATTATAGGCCCATTAGCCTTTGTCAAACCAATTATAAAATTGTGGCTACTATGATTGTTAATAGATTGAAAAAGGGAATGGCTAGAATGATCTCTGAAGAACAAGTTGCCTTCATACATGGCAGATCTATTGCTGAACACTGTTTGCTTGCTCAGGAGATTTTCCACAAGTTTAAGATTTCAAAAAATAAGAAGGGAATGATGGCCGTTAAGCTTGATATGGAACAAGCTTATGATAGCATGGGGTGGACTACTCTTCGTCATATTTTGAGATGGTATGGGTTTCCTATTGCTTTCTCTAATCTTATCTTGGAATGTGTTGTAGATGTGAGATTCTCCATCATTATTAATGGGAAGAACTCAGAATGGATCAATGCTCAGAGTGCATTTCGTCAGGGATGTCCACTCTCACCTTATTTGTTCATCATGTGTTTCCAATTGATTACTAATTTGTTGGAGCAAAGAGGGAAAAGCCTTGGCATTCAAATTTCAAGCGGTGGACCAAAGATTATGCATTTATTATATGCAGATGATGCTCTTATCTTTTCTCATGCATCGATTGAGTTGGCTAGAAATATGAAGACAATTGTGGAGAAGTTTTGTAAGTGGACTGGGCAGAGGATTAATATTGGCAAATCTCAATTGTTGTTTGGGAAGGTTGTCAACCATCGGATGAGGAGGAAGATTGGCAGGCTTCTTGGGTTTAAGAATGTAAAGGAAATGAGATACTTAGGAGTTAAAATCTCACTTGAAAGAATGAAGATGGCTGATTATCAAGAAGTTCTTAGCAATGCCATGGAAAGACTTAAAGCTTGGAGTAGGAAATCCTTATCCTTGGGAGGTAAATTGATTCTTGTTGAAAGCTCTATGTTTTATATGGCAAACTTTCTTATTACTCATTCCTTGGTACCTAAGAAGCTTTTACATGAATTGGAGAAGCTTTGTAGAAGTTTTATTTGGAATAATAAAGATGGCACTAGGGGGATGCATTACATTGCTTGGAATGATATTTGCAAGCCTTGTAGTATGGGAGGTTTGGGCTTACACTCGCCTTTACAGAGAATAGGATCTTTAGGATCAAAGGTGACATGGAATTTTATTCAAAAGCCTGGTTCTTTGTTTCACCGTGTCATGGAGAGTAAGTATGGGAATAATGTAATGAATGGAGTTCACAGGAATATCAGCTCAAATGCTTGGAGAATCCTACTAGATGGCGGAAAGAATTTGAAGATGGTTGTTCGATGGAAGGTGGGGAAAGGAGATAAAATCAGCATCCTAAATGACACTTGGGTGCTTGATAGATGCTTAAGTCGCTAGCCTACTTTTGTGGAGAGTGATTTCCTGGAAGGTATGAATGTGCAGCAATTGATTCTTGATAATGGTAGGTGGAATTATGATCTGTTACAGAGAGCATTTCACTCTCACTTAGTCTCTGTAATCACTAAAATTCCTATTGAGTATAATGAGGAGGATCGCATGGAGCTGCTGAAGTTTGGTTCGGGAAAAATAATGTCTGCTATGGTTTATGAACAAATGTGGCTCAACAGTTGCAATATGGAAGACGTGGAGTACTTAAGATGGGTGAAGAAATTGAAGCTGAGCAAGAATATTGAATTGTTTTGGTGGAGACTTGGAAAATCAGCCATACCAACCAATATATTCCTAATGAATCGTAAAATTTCAGATTATGGTCTTTGTCCTAGAGGTTGCCAAGTTGATGAAACGTATGAACACATTATGGTGAAATGCAAATATTTGGTTGATATAATTCTGAAGTTGAGGGAATGGGGAATTTCTATTCCTAATTTTCATTCGCTGGATTGTTGCTTGGAGAACTTAAGGAAGTTGTCTGTTAAGAATCCTGGGATTGTTCGACTGTATTGCTCTGTGGTTTACTATTCTTGGAGAAGTCGTAATGATATTAAACATGGTAAGAATGCTGTACCGTGTTCTATTATTGCTGCTAATGCTCTGTTTTATGCTGTCTCCAAATCTAGTCCATTTCTTTCTTGCTGGGGTACTAATCTCCCTAGGGAGTCCCAAAGAACTTGGTACCCTCCACTGAAAGAATGGATCAAGGTAAATGTAGATGCATCCTTGACAAGTTCTAATTTGACTGGTATTGGAGGAATCTTCCGGGACTACAAAGGAAGATTTATTAGTGCTTTTGGAAAAAATGGAGTGCATTGGGATATTGGCCATCTTGAATTACAAGCAGTCCTCATGGTTAGAGAATTTTTAAAGAACTGGATGCTGGAATGTAAAGGGTTGATCATAGAAAGTGATAATGTGAATATCATCAAATTCATTCAGAATTCTTTGAAGGATAATAAGGAGAATGTGGGTAAGTGGCCACATAGGAATTTATGTTTTTTACATGATTTTAATAAGGTTGTCTTTCTCCATGCCACTAGGAATTGTAATAGAGTAGCAAATTGTTGTGCTACTATGGCTTTGGAGAATAGTTTTTTCTTTGATAGTTCTTCTTTTGATCATATTCCTTCCTTGTTGCTAGGCTTAATCAAGGAAGAATGTGATCCCCTTGTTACTTGTACATAGCTTCTTTTTTGGTTTTAATGCTATTTGATGCATTTCTTTCAATAAAAAAAAAACAATATTATTGGTTTTAACTAAGCAATAGTCATCATCATTAAATGCATGAAGAGTACCAAATCCAACACATACTTCAAATGTATATTTATAATATTTAGTGTTTCAGATGTTCTCGAACTGTTGTGCTTCATCTCTAGTCTATGTTAGCAATGTGAAACCTTTTTTTAGCAAATTATTTTTAGACATTTAAAGTACCCATCAAAAGGTTTTTCTATTATTTTATTTAGAAAAGGATAATTAAGGTTTAAATTAGTTTTTATAATTTTGCTGGTGGAAGGTATAAAGGTAATGGCTTTATAGTCTAGATTCAGAGCAAGAGAGACCTTAATTACCAACCCAACTATATCATTTTATTATAATGAATTTAGAGTCACACTCTTTACGTACTTCTTTAATCTATCAAAGGTAGTCATTTACATATTTTCTTCTTAAGTGATCGAGACCCGATCCTCATCATTGTCTGCTCTTAAAGAAATTTCAACTTTTCCTATTCATTAATATTCCTATACTCTATAGCTTTTTTCTTTTTCTCAAATACATAAGACTCTTCTTTCTAACTAGATTCCAAATTAATATGTATTACTCGAGCCTTTTTTCATACTGACTCTTTTACATTTCTTTTTTTTTTCATTTTTCTACTTTCTACCTCTCCCTGTAGACTGATGAGTTGTTCTACCATCTTTTTGTGATGAGGGGCAGGACAATAATGAACATCATATTTGAGGTTACAATACTTTAATGTTTTTTTTTAATACTATTTGATTCTCTAATTCTTCTTCTTTATTTTTTTCTTCTAGTTTGAAGTTTCTTGAGATGAATGTATACTTTTTAAGAAGATAAAATGAAGTATATTTATATATTCTTACTTCATGAATTGAAAATGGTTCAAATATCTCTTTATATAGTGTTTAACCCCCTTATGAGAGTATTTAGCACATTGATGAAGAGAGGAAGGCACCATTCTATATTTGAGGAGCCAATGTCCACCCAATAGTGCATTAAAGGAAGCCTCTAAATCTATTATATAAATTTAGCTTCAACTTTTAGTCCATCTATTTATAAGAGCAGTGTTAATAATAAATGTAAAAAATTAATTATTTTAAATATAATATTTTTAGTGATAATGTGTTATTTTAGTTGTATTGTGCAAGAAAAATATAAAAAAGGTATAGAATTTGAGGGTTCATATAGCACCGCAGCATTAGAACTAACAAAAGTGCCATCAATGACACCACCGAAGTGCCAGAATATTGATATTGAAGTGGAAACTTGTCTTTTGAAAAGTGTTGCAATGTCAAAAGTTCAACTTCGCACTTTATAACACCATGGTGCCCAAATTAATCTTCTGATGTTGTAGCATTTGAAAGTCATCAGCGCTAGGGTGTCGGAGTTGTAACTTCTGAAGGACACGATCTGTCAGTGAAATAATGAATGTTTACTAAGTAACTAATTCACATTAGCAAGCACCATGGTGGAACCAAAAAAGCAATACAAGGACATTTATTCATTTGTTAGGTCTAGTGGTGTTGATCTTTCTAGCAACTTAGTGGCATATGCCTACTTTTTTGTTTTCTTTTAAATAGTCATTGTGCTATGTTAGTAGAAGAGATTAGTCACTTAAATAATTTTAGTATCATTTAGAGTGCTTCTCTAAATTTCCCTTTGGGTGATAACTAAAAAAATTTAGAGAAGTACTTGATACCATCATTAGAGTGTTTGACTTGTGTTTGTGAAAGAAAATTTGTAAGTAAATATGAGTGTAGAAGAGATCCATTGAACCAGTCTGATGATATCTATCTCTTATATCTTCTTACTATCATTCTATTAATGAAAATAAGTTTGCTTCAATTCTAGTGCATGTCTGGCTAAACTCTCTAGTTTTGGATTGATGATATAAATATCATATGTAGTACTAATGAGTTCTCTTATTCCTCAAATGATGAAAAATATAGTTTTAGTATTACCAAATCTTAAATTAATGCCCATAGTCACCATATGCATAGTTATAATTAGGTGTAATATGGGGCCTCGACGGAGGAAAGTATGCATAATAAGGAATATTGAATTAGTATGCATCATGCCAAGGCATAGGGCTTGAAATGTACTAAATTATTAAGGAGATGATATAACCATGATAATTTAGTCGACATCCTTTGTTCCTACAAGCTTGACAGATATCTATGAATTCCTATGATCTAAATATCATCACAATTAAAAGAGAATCAATATGAGAATTATGTTATTTATACTCATCAATCAAAAACATTATCTCCATATAGTGTATTCATTATATTTATCTAAATTAATTTAAGTGATTGAATATCTACAACATCTAATTTTATCGAGTAGGATAATTGTTATAATTTTAGTAGATGGTACTAGTGCTTGTAAGTGAGCATATCTTTTTCGTCGGATCGATACTCAACTCTATCAATATTGTTTTGGCAAAATTTTTGATATTTCATTAAGAAAATCTGATCTTATTTAAGCATATTTTATTTAAATAAGATCCTACTGCCTACCACAAATTAATTTTACTCTATCATTATATTACATGATTTATCATGTATACTTGTGAATATTAAGTGTGATTATTAAAGTTTTTATATAAAATAAAACCTAAGCATTATTAGAGGTTAAATAAGCTCTAAATCATTTCATAATTCTATATGTTACTCCATAGTCCCCATCAAATTTTTGGTGTCATTGCCGGGGAAGTATTTTACTTTTTCAAAATTCTCACTATACTATTGAATTAATTGATATATGTTTAACTATCCAATTAATTCAATAATATAGTGAGAATTTTGAAAAAGTAAAATACTTCCCCGGCAATGACACCAAAAATTTGATGGGGACTATGGAGTAACCTATAGAATTATGATATACATATATATATTCTTTTTTATTATATTATATTATTTTATTTTACTTTGACTATTTATATATTTTTTTTTGCATGCTTTATTGTCATAGAAAGGAACTTTTGACATTTGATCCTAAAATTGAGAGAACACTTTCTAAAATTTTGAAAACAAAAAAGATCTTGAAAATGGTTGAACCTAAGTTAGAGTAAAATATTTCTAAACCTTTTAAGGATTATGCACTTTAGTAGAAAGAATTTTTTAGAGTATAAATATACCTCCAATCCCTGCTAAGAATTTTGAATTAAAACCAACTATCATTCAAATGGTTCAAAACTCTCAATTTTGGGGAACTCCTATAGAAGATACCAATTTGCATTTAGCTACTTTTAGAAATTTCTACAACCTTTAGGTACAATGGTGTTAGTGATGATTTTATTAGACTTAAATTGTTTCTTTTTCCTCTAAGAGGTAATGCTAAAATATAGTTGAATTCTTTATCCCTGGTTTCTATAACCATTTGAAATGAATTAGATCATAAGTTTCTTCTAACTATTTTTCACCTTAAAGCACTATAAAACTTAGAAATGACATAGCTTCTTTTACTCAATTTGAAGAAGAATCCATTTATAAGAGTTGGAAAAGATTTAAAGAAATGCTTAGAAAATACCCACATCATGCATTACCAGATTTATTGATTATTCAAACATTTTATAATATTTAGTAGGATCTCTTAGAGCCATAATTGATGTTGCAGCTAAAGGATCATTAATGTATAAGCCATTTTAGGAAGCTTATAAATTAATAGAGGAAGTGAGTACTAATAATTTCTAATAGCCTGTTAATAGGGTAAATACTAAAAAAGTAGCTAAAATTTATAAATCAGATACTTTATCAATTTTGACTACACAAGTTGTTGTAACTTCTAAAACTTTATACAACTTGAAGATTAAAAATAAGGAAAATGGATATGACAACTTCAACATCAATTGAAGAAATGTGGCACCGTAGTGTTATCCTTCATATTTTGTACAAATTTATTAGGAAAGGAATGTGAAAACACCCTTAGAAAGCTTTATTATACAATTAGGATTCCAATAAAAAATTATTCTTTTACTCTTAAAAAAATAGAGGATCGTATACGACAACTTGCTAGGCTGATTAATTACCAAAAAAGTGATGAATAATGTCATAATATCCAACTTAAAGTGGGTAAGATTAGGGAGATCCTTACAAAGATTAAGATTTCACAAAAAGGATGATGGTAAAATTGAGCATGAAAAATGTAAATTTTTAACAGAACAAGTTAAAATTATAAAATAACCTAAATGAGTAATTAGGAGAGTTGAAGAGAGACCACCACCACCTTTCCCTCAGAGATTGATGAAAAAAATCTTGATAAGTAGTTCTTAAAATTTTTAGAAGTTTTTAAAAAACTAACTATTAATATACCCATCTCATAAGCTATAGAACAGATGCCCACTTATGCAAAATCCTTGATGGATATTTTGAACAAGAATAAGAAGCTAGGGGAATTTAAAACCATAGGATTAACTAATGAGTGTAGTGCTACAATCCAAAAGTAACTTCCTAAATAAAGACCCAATGTATTTTTTCATTCCTTTAACTATTGGAGATAAATTCTTTTGCAGGATTTTATGTGATTCGGGATCAAGTATTAACCTTATTCCACTTCTATTTTTAAAAGAGTAGATATTGAAAAGGTTCAACCTACTTCTATTACTCTTTAGCTAGTTGATAGATCTTTCACTTACCCTAGAGGAGTAATAGAATATGTGTTGATTAAAGTTGATAAATTCATCTTTCCTATTGATTTTCTTATTTTATGTGTGGAAGAAGAAATTGAAATATAGCTCATTTAGGGAAGATAGTTTTTAGCCACTAGAAAAGCAATGTTTGATGTGTAAAATGGTGAATTAACTATGATGGTTCAAGATTAGGAAGTAAAATTTGATGTACTTAAAAATGTAAAATTTTATCAAGAGAAGAGAAGAATGAAGATTATTTTAGGGATGATTTAGAAGATACGGTAATTGAGGATCTTAAGGAAGTGTTGTTAAAAGGGGAATTTTTAGAAGAGTAAGAAGTGGAAGAAAATAGAAATAATAAGAGAATTTATCCCGAGGAATGAAAACCTATCCAATAAAAATTTGGCAACATACTCTTTCAAGAATACGTTAAAACTGTCCAGTGAGATAGCCCCTACTTTAGAACTTAAGGCTTTACCTTGTCATCTCAGGTATGCTTTTTTGGGTAAAAACTACACTCTCCTTGTATTTATTTCAACAAAAATAAAATCACATCAAAAAGTGAGGTTATTAAGGTGTTGAGTAATTTTAAAAGTGTTTTAGGTGGACAATTGCTAACTTTAAGGGGATTAGTCCTTTAATTTGCATTCAAAGAATTTTAATGGAAACTAATTTAATAGCCTAAGCCAACCCTCAAAGAAGACTTATCCCTTCTATAAAAGTTGTTATTAAAAAATAGATTCATAAATGGATAGAAGTTAGGATTATTTATCTATTTTAGATAGTTCTCGGGTTATTTCTATTCATTGTGTTCCTAAAAAAGGAGGATTAAGTGCTATAACAAATGAACACAATAATCTTATACCCACTAGAACTATTTTAGGATAGAGGATTTGCATAGGTTATAGAAATTTAAATAAACCCACTAGAAAAGATCATTTTCCTTTGCCTTTTATGGATTAGATGCTAGATAGGTTGGCAGGGCTTTTATTTTATTATTTTATGGATGGAAACTTAGTATATCATCAAATTCCTATTGCTCGTGAAGATCACGATAAAATTTTTTTCACAAGTCCTTATGGAACTTTTGCTTTTAGAAGAATGCCATTTGGTCTGTGCATATCTCCTACTACTTTTTAAAAATGCATGTTGCCTATTTTTTTAAACTTAATTGAGCAGGGTATTAAAATTTTTATTGATGATTTCTTAGTATTTGGTACTATATTTAATTCTTGTCTAAAGCATTTGACTACTATTTTGAAATGATGTATAGAAATAAATCTATTGTTAAATTAGATGAAGTGTCAAATTATTGTAATTGAGGGCATTATCTTAGGGCATAAAGTTTCTAACAAGGGATTGAAAGTAAATATTGTAAAGATTCATGTAATAGAAAAATTATCCCCTCCTAATTCAATTAAAGGCTTTAGAAGTTTTTAGGTCATGTAGGACTTTATAGAAAATTTATTAAAGACCTCTATACAATTTTTAAACCTTTATGTTAACTGTTAGAGAAGGTTGTTCCTTTTATATTTAATTCTTCTTGTCTTGAAGCTTTTAAAGCGATAAAACTACATTTAATTACTGCTCCAGTGATTATTGCTCTTGATGGATCCTTACCTTTGATATTAATATGTGATGCTAATGATATTACTGTGGGTGATGTTTTAGGACAAAAGTAAGATTAAAAATTTCATGCTATTTTTTATGATATCAAAACTTTGAATTCTCCTCAATGTAACTATACAACAATTTAAAAAGAACTATAAGCTGTTATGTTCACTTTTAATAAATTTAGATCATATTTTATCTACATTAAGGTAATTTTTTAGAGTGATCATGCTGCTATCAAATATATTATGACAAAAAAAGACATTAAACCCAGATTGGTAAGATAAATTAGTCTATTACAATAATTTGATGTTGAAATTTTTGATAGAAAGGGCACTAAAAATTAAATTGTTTATAATCTTTCTATACTTTATATTAACAAATATACATTAAATGAGGACCAGATTAATGAAAATTTTCCTGATAAATAGTTATATTCACTTCCTGCAAACAATTTATCTTGGTATGTAAACGTTATTAATTTTATTTTTAGTGGTATACTTCCTTATGATTTAACTCCAAGTAAAAAAAAAAAAAAAATTGCATGATTCAAAATTTTTCTTTGGGGATGAAGCTTACTTATTAAGTATTGCAATGATCAAATTATGAGAAGATGTGTCCCTAAAGAAGAAATATAATCAATCATTAAAGAGTGTCATGATTTGTATTATGGAGGACATATTGGAGTATTTAGAGCTTATTCTTAAATCCTTCGAGCAGGATTCTTTTAGCCTACTTTATTTAAGGCTATAAATGAATATATTAAGAAATGAGTTCCATTTTAAAGAATAGGGAATATTATAAAAGAAAATGAAATGCCTTTGAATTATGTTCTAGAAATATAAATATTTGATATTTGGGGATTAGATTTTATGGGACCTTTTGTGGCATCCTGTTGAAACCAATATATTCTTATTATTGTGGACTATAGTTTAAAGTAGATTGAAGCTGTGGAAATTTCTAAAACTAATGCTCAAATGATGATAAAGTTTTTAAAGGAAAATATTTTCTCAAGATTTGGAATGCCTAGAGTTTTAATCAGTGATCGAGGAAAAATTTTTTGTAATAAAAATAGAAACAATTTTAAAGAAATATGAAGTTTATCATAGAATAAAAACCGATTATCTTCTTTAAACTACTGGTAAGACTAAGATTAGTAATAGGGGAATTAAAAGAATTCTATAAAATGGTCAATTCAAATAAAAAAGATTGGGCGATTAAGTTAGATGATGCATTATGGGCTTAGAGAACTGCTTATAAAACTCTTATTGGTATGACTCCTTATAAATTGATTTATGGTTAAGGCTTGCCACCTTTCTGTGGAATTAGAACACAAGGATTTTCAGGCATTTAAAGAATTGAATTGTAATGTTATAATGGAAAATGAAAAAAGATTAGTGCAGTCGAGTGAACTTGAAGAGATTAGAAACGAAGCTTATGAAAATGCAAGGATTTATAAAGAAAAGGTTAAAAATCGGCATGAAAAAAAAGCTTCATAGGAAAGAATTCATTCATGGACAAGAAGTTTTGCTATTTAATTCCAAACATAAGTTATTCCCTAAAAAATTAAAATCTAGACGATCTGGACCATTCACTATGGTAAAAATATTTCTTTATGGAACTAGGGAAATTAAGGATAAGAAAAGTCTGAACACTTTTAAAGTGAATGGTCACATACTAAAAACTTATGTAGATGGGGATATTGATCGAAAGCAAAATATAGCTAAATTTCTTTATCATGAAAAAAAAAATTGGATAGTCTGGCTGAAGACTTAAAACTTAGCATTTATGGGAAGCAACCCACTTGTTTTGCTAAGCATGGTGCTTAGTGCACTAGTTATCTTGTAACATGTGTTTTGTTATAAATGTTACATTAACACATGTTTTATATTCATGTTATCATTCATATGAAAGCATGTAAAGTGTTAACTATTGTTTGTGCTTCCTTTATTTACATTTCGTTGAAATTCCCTCATGTTTATTATAATTGCTTTTGAATTCTGATTATTTAATTAACCTTAGTAAAAATGATAATTAAAAAATTATGTAAATTAAGATAATAATAAAATCCTATATCATAGTTCAAATGAATACTATTTATACTTCATAGAGTAGAAAAGAAACTAATAATTATTCAACTCAGGTCATTTAAGTTATTATTTTAATTTGAAATTATAAATTATTGCTTTATTTATTAAATTTTGAAATAAAAATGAATAATTATAATTAAAGATTCAATATGAGTAGATTAAAATATGAAATCATAATCAATATGAATTTGGAATTGGTAATCTTATTAAATGCTACATTTTATTTTTGGTTAAAACCCATAGAGGGGCCTACACGTTAATAATTACAAACAATTACAAAATCCTTACAGGAGACCATCAACTCACTAATGCTCTTACGAGCTACAAAACAAAGCAAAAGAAAACCTACGAGCCAATTATCTCCATTAAATAAAAATACAGGGCACCCTAGTAACATTCTAACGATGCTATAGAGAAGCATCCAAAAAAGAAAGTAAAAAAGTAATGAAATAAGGCCCAATCTTTCTACAAAAAAGCATGAAGTCAGCCAAAAGAAACTCCACTTGCAAAGTAAAGCTACTGCAAAAGACAAGCTGAACCACCAAAAATTATAGGTTAACCAATATAAGTAGTCTAATTATAAACTACCAAAAATGGAGAAATAGCAAAATCTGCACCACTTTAAGCTAAAGAGGGGATAAAGACTTAAAGAGCTCAGAGTAAAATTAGCACAAGAAGCCTCATTAGGAAAATCCACAAGCCACTCAATCCTACCTTCAGGATTACCCAAAAACACCTTTAAAGAACCCATACAACAAAGCTTAAATCCCCCAAAACAATAATAAGATATCTCTAGAATGTCAACAGTCCTACCGACTCCAATCATCCAAAACCTATAAAATATAAGCGAATCCAAAATCCAAGGGGCAGCCAACCACCTACAGCCAACAACCAAACAGAAAATAGCACCAACACAACCCCAAAGCCCAGATCAAATTCTCATAGGTACCCCCAGCAAATTGAAATATAAAGGTCGGAGAGCAACAATGGGAAAAACCATCAGCAATATAACATGTGAAATCACAGCTCAAGTCTAAATCAACCAATACATCAACTAAAATGGAAGATACAGATATATGCTAGCAGCAATTAACTAATAGCAGAACAAAGTAATACCAGAACAAAAGAACAAAATTTATATGACACGAGTAACCCCAACAAGGGATGTAGAAATTAGGTGAATGCATAAAACTAACAGACAAGGAAACCATCCAAACTAAATGAAGATCCCCTCCAGAAAATAACATGAAAGCACAGCCAGAAGGCTAATCCGATAGGATACAGATCCTCAACCCCACTGATTACCCAACCACCATAAAGAAGAAACCATATAATAAAAGAAAAAATAGGAACACCATAATTTGCCAATAGGTGAAACTAAGGAGTCAACCAGAACAAAGAGTCTGAAACACAACCCAATAACCTAAAAGCCAAAGAAAGATAAAAAACCTAGAACATCACACAAAAAGAAAAACTCTTAAGATCTAACATAGGGGATACCATATGCCTCAAGTATAAGCATACCACAAAGAGCCACCGGAATGGAGGACCAAATAACTTTAGAAAAATAGTCAAGACTACATGCCCAATTAGCAAGCCAAGAAGCACAAGCATTACCTTCCTTGAAAAGATGTTGAAATGAGAAATTCAAAAACAACAGTAGCTTTTTAATTTCCCTAACATGATAGAAAAGATTTGGGATACAACACATATCTCCATCAGCTTGAAAGTGTTGGAGATCATAATCAGAGTTCACTTCAATAAATAAGTTAGTTAAGTTAAGAGAGATGCATAACTAAATACCATAAAGAATGGCCATAGTGATAGAAGTAAAGTAGTTGCCATTATGAATAGGTCCAGCGAAAGCTACAATAAGGCAGCAATTACTATCCCTGATAACACCACCACATCCCACAAAAAAAGTTACTACTAGCACCATCCACATTCAATTTCAAGAAATTAATGGGGGGTTTGGTCCAGTAAATAATATTAGCCTAGAAAGTAGAAGGATCACCCACCAAGTTAAGCCCTAAAGCAGTCCAAACTAAATATTAGTTCTTAAAAATCCTTTAAAGAAAGCAGTTTAATAGCCACAAGAGATAAAACCTTATCCTTCACCTTCAGAATAACATTATGATGGTTCATCCTCACATCATTAAAAAGAGAATTAATTCTTTCCAACCAAAGAAAACAAATAATGGGAGAAGGAATAAAATTATGGACGTGACCTTTAGAATTAATAAACCAAAACTTGAGCATAGATTTAAGTGAAAGATGGGCATTAAAGCAATTTAACTAAAATAAATCATCAAAATAGACCCAAGTTCTAACAACAATAGGACCAAAGATAAAAACATGATGCATATTCTCCATATGGTAACAAAATTGACACTTGGAAGCTAAAATAAAACCTTTTTTGGTGAGATTATCATCCATGGAAATAAATCTATTCAAGATTCTTCAAATAAAGATAGAAATAGCTGAAGGAATGCTCTTAGGCCAAATATAAGTGAAAATATTATCAATATTTCTTTTAACTCTAAAGTATGCCAAGCACTTTTTAAGTGAAAACCACCATCTTTGGATAAATCACAAATGATAATATCCTTAGAAGAAGTATCGAAAGGAAAGTTTAAAATATGATGAAGAATGCAATCAGGAAT
Organism: Dendrobium catenatum; assembly: GCF_001605985.2. Classification (NCBI taxonomy): domain Eukaryota; kingdom Viridiplantae; phylum Streptophyta; class Magnoliopsida; order Asparagales; family Orchidaceae; genus Dendrobium; species Dendrobium catenatum. Next base: position 76,835 of record NW_021319090.1, read on the forward strand.
CACATTAGAAAGCTTATTTTGGATAGAAACAATAAGATCATCAAACAAAACAGTTTTCCTCCTACCATTAAAAAGAGGGACACAAAGATATTTGATGGGAAAGAGAGCATGGGTAAAACCAGATAAATCTTTAATAGCTAAAATACAATAATTAAAAATCCTCTTAGAAGGAATAAAACAACTTTATTTTTACTAAAGGATAAGCTACTAACCATCTAAAATTGATAAAAAAATCCATAAGTTTATGAATTTTATTAATTTCCGCATTAGTAAAAATAATAAAGTCATCCGTAAAGCACAAATGAGATATGGGAAAGCCTCCTAACGTTCTAAAATAAAGACCATGATTATTATCAAACAAATTGGTAAGACCCCTAGACAGAAATTCAACAACAATAATAAAACGAGTAGGATAAATAGGATCAAATTACCTTAAGCCATATGAATATTTTAAAAAACCATTATTAGAACCATTAATAATTATAGAGAAATAGACATCTTTAATATGCTTAATAAAGATAGAATTAAAGCAAAAAAATCTAAAGTCTTGACAGAATTCTTGAGCCAACAAAATATTATCCGTAATGGTCATACCTTTCACCAAACCCATATGAGAAGGAGAAATAATTATAGGTAAAATAGAAGTAAGATGATTCATAATGATTTTAGAAATTAATTTTTTTTAAAATGTACAAAGACTGATAGGTCTAAAATCATTTCAAGTGTTAACATAGTTATTCTTGGGAATAAGCACAATAGAAGTAGAAGTAAAGAACTTAGGAAGAGGGTTACTAGCAAAGAAATCCAAAGTGGCAACAAAAATATCATTATTAATAATGTGCCAAGATTTTTGAATGAAAAGAGTGATGAACGCATCAGGCCCAGCCACAGAATCACTATTCATGCCTAACATTATCTATTTAACCTCCTAAAGAGAAGACGTCCTAGAAATAGTGTCATTCTCCTCTTGGGATATAAGTTTGGGAATAAAAGAATGATCCATAATCTGAGCTGGATTAAAAACTTTATTGAAACGGGTTTGAAAATGTTGAACAGCTAAATTTGCAATCTCCACAGTATTCTCAGTAATAGAACCATCCTCCCTTTAAATTTTATTGATACTATTTTAAACCCTTTCCCTCTTAACCAATGCATCGAAATATTTAGTATTGTTATCACCTTCAACCAAGTGCTTAGCAGTAGCTTTTTTCTTTCAAAAGACCTCTTTCTGAGCTTGAAAATTAAAAAAGTTAAGATTATAAAAAGGGTTCAAAGAAAAAATTGATATTCAAAATCATTAACTATATACTCCTTAAATTAAAGAGAAAAAGACGTGTGAAATTAGTTCTTAAAAGAAAAAAAGAAGGAAATAGAAGAAAAAGAAAAAAAAGATGAGGGCATTCAAAAATTAGTTTAAGTTAAAAACTTAGAATCTGATTTCAATATTATGCTTAAATTCATAAAAGATAAAATAAGAAAACCAATAGAAATGATTGTGAACTAATGAAGCTTAAATTTTAAAAACAAACATATATAATCATTAAGCTACATTATTCACTTTAAAATTCAAAAATTAATAATTAAATCTATTACCTATAAATTCAAATTAAAAAGTAATAAGGATGACTAATTAATGTAATTATTAGTATTTTTTCTAAACTAAAATTATAATCCTGTTAATTTTTACTACTTGTAGACCGTGATGTATTATCCAATAATTTTTGTAATTTTTAAATTGTTAATTATTATTTTGGTTAATCATTTAATTATAATTATAATATATTTGTTTTCTTGAGGAGAAGAAAGAGTTTAAGTTGGGGAATATTTTATAAATGTAAATAATGTGTTATTTTATGTGTTATATTTTCAGTGAAAATATGTTATTTTAGTTATATTATGCAGGAAAAATATAGAAAAGGCATAAACTTCTAAGTTTCATATAACGTCGCGCCGTCAGAATAAACAACTCTACAACACCATCAAAGACATTTTCGGAGTGTTAAAGTATCAAAATTTCCATGCAAACTTCTATGTTGGACAACACCATGTTCTCTGTTAGATAGTGACACAACATCACACTATAACGCCTTGGAGCCCAAATTGCTCTTTTAGCATTGCATTGTTCAAAAGTCACCAGCACTATAGTGTAGAAATTATAACGTCCCACAAAAATGAACTATCAGTGAAATGATGTGAATTTAACTAAGTAATTGATTCAAATTAGCAAGCGTTATGATGGAACAAGAAAAGTAGCACAATGGCCTTAGTTCATTTATTGGGTGCAACGACATCGATCTTTCTAGCACCCCAGTGACAGATGCTTACTTTGTATTTTCTTATAAATAGCCATTATTTTATATTGTAGGATAGTTCAGTCACTTAGATAATATTAGTATAATTCAGAGTGCATCTCTAAATTTTCCTTAGGGTGATAATTAAAATAATTTGGAGAAGTGCTTGATACCATCATTAGTGTTTGGCTTGTATTGGTGGAAGCAAATCTACTAGTAAAGAGAAGGAGAGTGTAGGAGATCCATTAAAACATTATAGTGATATCTATCTCTTGTATATTCTTTCTATTATGCTATTAATAGAAATGATTTTTCTTCATTTATGCTCCATATCTAGCTAAATTCTCTAGTTTTGGATTGATGAAATAAATATCATATATAGTACTAATGCGTTCACTTATTCCTTAAATGATTAAAAAGATATTTTTAATATTACTAGATTTTATTTAATGCATATAGTGGCCATATGTATTGTTAAAATTATGTGTAATGTGTGGCCTCAACGAAGGGAAGCAGGACTAACCAAGAATATTTAATTAATATGCATCATACGTAGGAATAAGGTATGAAATGTATTAAATTTTTAAGGGGATGTTATAAATGTTGGAAGTTGATAGACATTATTTGTTCGTATAAGCTTGATAAAGATCTAGAAATGCATATACTCTGAATAGAATCACAATTAAAAGGGAATTAATGGGAAAAATATGTTATTTATAACCATCAATCCAAAACATTATATCAATATAGTATATTTATTATCTTAATCTAATTTTATTTATGCTATTGAATTTCCACAATATCTATTTTTATCAAGTAGAATAATTATTGTAATTTTAGTAGACATTACTAGTATTTGCAATTGAGAATATTTTCCTCATGGGTTCGATACTCCACTCTATCACTATATAATTTGATTTGGTACCAATACTTACATCTATTAAGTGAGGTTATTATAATTTTATATCAAAGAAAATTTAAGCCTTGTTAGGGATTGATAGAGCTCTAAATCATTTCATAATTCCATAGGTTAATCCATAACCACCATCAATTACAAAACCCAAAGCCTTCTTTCCCTTTTCATTGAATCCTTACAACATCATTTTATTAAAGCTGACTTTATGAGCTTTCCACCTATAAATAGACAAGAGTTCTAAGAGTCATTATGTTAACCGATGCACCCGAATACTCAAGGACACTGGGCAACATAAAGTTATTAACATTTACTATTGCAACATAGTTTTCACAACTATGTTTTTATATCATTTGTGTTTTTGATCATTCCAAAATATTATTTCACACTCGCTCTCCTAACATATATTGGAAATATTGCTTTTATTATTTGTGTGTACTAATATTTTAGGGAAATCATACTCCAGACTACTAAAGACTTCAAGACAGATTAGATTAGGGTTTATTGTATTTGAAGTCTGCACTTTTTATTTTTTTTAAAGTATGAGAGAGTGTGATTCTATTTGGGTAACCGTGCACACACACACCAGGGAGTGTAAATATTTGTAATTTTTTAAACAAATCATATTGTACAATTTTGGATAATACAGGACAATTTGACCTGAGTGTTCCACTAGAAAGGAGTTAAACGAATACAACAACAACATCAAGCCTTTGTCCCCCTATATGAGGTTAGCTACATGAATACGTTTTTGCCTATGTGTTTGGTTAAAAGTCAAATTCTTATTTAAATCTAATAAAGAAATATCATTTTAGGTCTACCTCGACCTTTCTTAACATAAGTAAAATCTAATACCTTAACTTTCCTAATCGAGTCATTAGAAGGCCTTCATTAATCGAATAACGTATAGTAATTTTTTAAGTCCTATTCGTACTGTATGAAGTTACCTTTATACAGATGACATCTAGAGTACGAAAATGGCTACGTACCAGTTCATCCCAAACGAACTCAAAATTTTTCTAAACTTTTCATACTATACAATCTTAGGTTTATACAGATGACATCTAGAGTATGAAATTGGTAGTATCTTTTTGTCCACATGAATAGGTAAATTTTTTGATATGTTTGTACTGTACAACCTTAGATTCATAAATATGACTTTTAGAGTATGAAATGGACTAATCTATTTTTGTACCTAATGAAATGTAGTTTAATTAAAACTGATCATATTGTACGATATGGGGTTCATATAATATGTTATCTAGAGTATAAAATTACCTCATATTGAATCATACCAGATGAATCTATTTAATTTTGAACTAATCGTATTGTATGATGTTAGTTCATACATAAGCAAATTAGAGTATGAAATTGGTTCTTACAGGATCATACGACCAAATTTTGAACTAATCATATAGATGATGTGCAATCGTACTGTGCGATTATTGATAATAAAATTGAAATTTTTAGTAATTTGGATGATTTTTTGTGTCATTCATATATAAGGTCTTAACAAACTAACTGGAATATATGATTCTTCATATTTTCTTTGAGAGAAAGTGTAAGAGTTCTTTGGAAGAGTGTTTTGAGAGTGTGGAAAGAGATCTTGCAAGTGGATCTCAAAGGTGAGTATCTCTTTTTAAGTGTGTCAAATATCTTCCTTACTTATTTGAAGTAGCTTGAGAGAAGATATTTAAAGAAGATTCAGTTCTCTGCCGACATTAGGAAGGTATGAAAGGATGACGGTTCTCTGTTAACACCAGGAGGGTGTGAAAGGATGATAGTACTCTGCTGCATCGAGGATTGGTGGAAGAGAGGTTAATTATAAAGGATTATCTACCTTGCTATGTGAGCAAAAGAAGAGCCACTTTGGTAATAGTGCAATACTTGAAGAGGGATTCTTTAGAGAGTGGATGTAGGTCTAGTTGGACCAAACCACTATAAATTTCTGTGTTCTTTTATATTTATTTATTGCATTTTTTATTTTTGTATTTTTATTTTTGTGGTTGAAAAGTTTAGTTTGATAAAACTTTTATTGTTCTTAAAATTATAAGAACAAATTTTTAATATATCAAAAAGTTTTTTAAATTACCAATTTAGCCTTGGAATAATTATTTTAGGTCTAACAACCTATATAGACTTTCAAGTGGTATTAGAGCCAACTTTTAAAAATTAAGGTTTAGATAACTTTTTGAAAATGATCATGTCTACTTTTGGAAATGGTAACACACCTGAAGGGTATTCAATCACTAGACCCCATTGTTTGATAACATCCCTTTTGATTATTGGAAAACATGTATGTCTACTTTTATTCAATCGCTTGATTATCACATGTAAATTTTAGTACAGGAAGGATACACTAGGCCAACTAGACAACTAGATGGCATTAAAACTAAAGCACCATTTACTGACTGGATTATAGAAAAAAAAGACTTAGTGTAGTTAGATGCTAAATATTTAAAAAGTTTTTTTTTGCACTTAAATATGAAGACTATATGCTTGTGTCTACCTACAAAATTGAAAAAGAAATTTGGGATAAACTTTATATCACGTATGAAAGGACTAACAAAGTGAAACATTCTAGATTAAAGATTTTTCTACATGATTATGAATTGTTTCATATGAAGCCAAATGAATCAATCACATACTTATATACACATTTCACATAAATAGTCACTTTATTGCATGATTTAGGTAAGTAACTAATGAATTATGAGAGAGTAAATAAAATTCTTCATTGTTTACCTACTTCTTATGATGCAGAGATAATTTCTATAATATATTCAAAAGACTTAAATGCTTATTCTATTGACAATCTTCTTGGATCACTAATTGCTTATGATCAAAGATTGATTCAAAGATAGATTGATATAGTTGAGAAGCGAAAGGAGAAGAAGTTAACTATGAAAGTGGATGACTTGAAGAGTGATCAATCTCAGCTTGAGGATGAAGATGACATTGCCTTGATGACAAGGTAATTTAGGAGTTTTTTAAAATGGAAGCAAAGGAAATGTTAGTAGTGTAATAAAGGTAAGTTTTTCAAAAATGTTAAGCCATATAATGATGTAATTTGCGATGAATGTAAGCCAACATATAATGAAGAGATTGAAGAGAGCAATTTGGGCAGACTAAGCTTCAGATTCTTTAAAAAATAGAAGTAGAGGAGGAAGTCACCAACCTATGTTTGATGGATGACAAGCTTGATCAGTTAGATCAAGAAGAGGTATGTGACTAAACCTATGAAGAGTTATTTGATTTTTCTAAGAAAATTCATACAGCCTATAGAAAACTCAAAAAGATGCATGCTAGGTTAAACATAGAATTTCTAGAATTACAAAAATATCATGAAATTCTTAGGAAAGATCACACACTGAATGATATCAATCATATGAAACTATTGGATGAGTTTGATGATTTGAAAAAATAACATGAACTATTAAAATTATCCCACACTGAACATAAAAATTATTTTAAAATATTTATGGATGAATCTAATAGTAGAGAGCATTATTTCAAAGTTGATAATGCTGTTTTAGAAAGTACTAATTTTTTTTTAAAGATGAATTGAAAGCACTTGAGGAAAATAGGATTCCACCCACACCTGAATAATTTTTTAATCTTGATAAGAAGCCAAACATTTTAAAACATAAGAAAAGATAGTTTTACTCACGTAGATTGATAAATCCATTTTTTCGAGTCAAATATTTTTCTTGTGGAATGATTAGCCATATATCTCACACTTGCACTATTCATAATAAATCATATCAAAAGTGAAGATCAAAGATGCATAAAATAAAGCATATCAAATATGTATCTAGATTAATTTTGCTAGAGGAGAACCAAAAATTATTTTGGTTCCTAAGATTAATGCTTATTATTTTACATAAATGCTCTCATACAAGACCTCGTGAGAGCATTAAAACATGGATAGTACATGTTTGAAGCATATGACTAGAGAAACTAAATAATTTAGATTGATGGAAGCCATTATCATTAGAAGCTAGAAATGGAGGCTAGATTATACTAGGAGACAATACCACTAAAAAAGTGGTAGGCACATATATGATTAGAAATTTGAACAATAATTTCATTGAGAATGTTTTATTGGTAGAAGGCTTAAAACATAATCTATTGAGTATTAGTCAGCTATGTGATAAGGGTTATAATGTAAAATATTTTCACACTAGATGCATAATAAGCTAAAATGAAATTAATTTACTATGTAGAATTAGGGTAAATAATGCGTATATGCTTAATTTGAAATGTATTAAATCTCCTAATGCTTTTTATCTCAAAACAATTTTTGATACATCATGGTTATGTCATAAGATATTTTATCATGCTAGCATGAAAAATCTTAGAAAAGTTACCCAAAAGAACTGGCTAGAGGAATACCCAAAGTAGACTTTACTAAGGATCACCTATGTGATGCATGTCAATTAGGAAAATAGGTGAAGTCCTTATTTCACTCCATTAAGGATCTTAGAACTAGAAAACCATTAGAAATCATTCAATGGAACTTTTTGGATTGGTTAGCACTATAAGTCTAGGAGGTAAAGTGTTTGGATTTGTGATAGTTGAAGATTTTTAAAGATTCTCTTGGGTTAAATTTTTATTTCATAAGAGTGAATCATTTGAAGAATTTAGAAAATTTTTAACTTGGATTCAGAGGAAATTAAGGTGAGAGATTTTATCAATTCAAAGTGAACATTGAGGAGAATTTAAAAATGAGAAATTTGAAGATTTTTGTAAAAAGAAAGGAGTTGATTAAAATTTTTTAGCTACGAGGACCCCTCAGTAGAATGGGGTAGTAGAAAGAAAGAACAAAACATTAATTGAAGCAACTAAAGCCATATTATTTGAATACTCACTACCAAAATACTTTTGAGCTGAAGTGGTTAGTATAACTTGCTATGTTCTAAATAGGGTGAACATTAGATCAAAATTGAATAAAATACTTTATGGACTTCTTAAGGGGATAATAACAAATTTGTCACATTTGCATGTTTTGGAGATAAGGTGTTCATTCATAATAATGAGAAAACTCCTTTAAAAAAATTTGATCTAAAATCGGATGAAGGAATTTTTCGTGGAGACTCCAGTGTTGGAAAATATTATAGTGTTTTTAACAAGAGGACTTTGGTAGTTGAGGAGACCACACATGTTGTATTTGATGAATATGACATTTTGAAAGAGCTAAGGTTAGAAGAGGAACATATTAAAAATAACTCTCAAGGAATTAAAAAGATAAATTTGGAAGAGAATGTTGGATTAGAAACCCTTTTCCTAGAGAATGAAAATTTTCAAAGAATCACCCTAAGGAATTGACTTTAGGTGAACCTAGTGAGAGTTTTAGGACTAGGCATGGAGTTAGCAAAGAGGTGAACCATTATGTTTTTATATTGATGATTGAGCCCTCTAATATAAATCAAGTACTTTTGGATGAATTTTGGATTTTGGCCATGCAAGAAGAGTTGAATCAATTTATAAGAAATGACATTTGGGAATTAACTAAAAGGCCTATGAATCTAAGTATTGTTGGAACTAAGTGAGTGTTCAACAATAAAATGAATGATTCAGAAGTTGTGATTAAAAATAAAGAAAGAATGGTGGCTAATGGGTATAATCAAATAGAAGGGATTTATTTTGAAGAGACTTTTGCCCCTATAGCCAAACTTGAAGTAATTATGGTTTTGTTAGTCTTTGCCTATTTTAAAAGTTTTAAATTATATCAAATAGACGTTAAAATCATCTTTTTGAATGGGGGTGATAAAAGAGGATATTTATTTTGAGCAACCTCCAAGTTTTAAAAATTCTAAATTTCATAATCATGTGTTTAAATAAAAAAGGCATCTTGGACGATCAGATCGTCCTAGACTATCGATTCCAATCATGCCTAAATTGATCATGTGATTAAGGGACTAATTATGGTAAAATTTCTCAATTATATCATCTTGGATGATTTGTATATTGTACAGGATGATATTTTTTGACATACTTGATTTTCCTAAATTGTCCAAGCTGAAATACCATAATTTTTCTTCTAATCATCCTGGATGATCCATAATATCATCGAGGATGATATGTATATTTTTGTACTAATCATCCTAGACTATCCAATTATCATCCAGGACCATCAGGTCAACTTTTACACATCGTACTGAATGATCCTGCGATAGTCCAGGACGATTCTGGGCATCAAAATTGAGTTTTTAGGGTTTTCTGAAGCCCTCTTTTAAGCACATCGTATAGGACAATTTGGCGATAATCTTGGATGATAATGTCGATTTTGAAAATCTATTTAAAGACCTCTTTCTTTCTCATGAAGGGTGTCTTTGGAAGCCAATGAAGCTTCACTCTTCTGGAGGAAACTTGAAGAGAGAGCTTGAGAGGGAGAGAGGAAAGGGTGGAGTTTGAGAGAGGGAGAAGATCCTTAGAGGGGGTTTTAAGGGAGTACGGAGGGGGTTCCACATAGTTGCTCTAGCAAGCTTGCACCTTAGTACCATCGGATTCAAGGCTCATCATGAGGGAAGTTTTGGGAAGAAGAAGATCTCTTTGGTGTCAAAGGGCCTGGCTACTCCGCTGCACCGGGGAAGGTGGAAATGATTTTGTAAGGGCTTCTCTGTCTAGCTGTGGGGGCTAAAGGAGAGACACTAAGTTTAGTGCAATACTTGGAAATTCTGTTGGAAGAAGATTATGTTCTTAGTTATAAAAATGTTAAGCTTCAAAATGGAGATCTGAATGCTTTGCCTTCGACAAAATCTAAGACTGATAATGTCATCCCAGAGAAAAAGATTCAATTTCTGAAGAAAGGAACAATCTTAGATAATGTTACAACGGGTGAAATGATGATAGGAAATGAATCGATTAAATGCTATAATGCTCATGTGGTTAAAGATAACATTATCTCCTCTGATCTAGAAAATGTTCGTATATGTGAATCTACTGCTTTAAATGATAGTGTGGAAATTCCTTCATTTCCAACTAGACCAGATGATGTTCCATCAACAAATGCTTGGAAGAAAAGGGAAAATATGAAGGTCTCAGATTTAGATCTAGGAAATTTTATATCTGAAGATGGAAAGACAGTTAAACTACATGTTCAAAACAAATTGGAAAATTCAAAAAAATTATCTAACTCTCTGGTAGTGAAAGTTTTCGGTGGAGAAGCTCCTCTTCATGTTATCATATCGGAGCTTAGAAGACAATGGTCCCAATTTGGTAAGTTTCATCTTACAATGCTTGGAATGGGCTGGGTTCTTTGGTCCTTCTTTGAATAAGAACACTTGGAAGTTGTTTTATATAATGGATCGTGGTTTGTTAAAGGCCAAATTATAGGAGTTGATAGGTGGTCGCAAGATTTCTCACCTACTTCTATTAAAGGAGTAATGGCTCCTTTTTGGATTCAATTGCCTAATCTCCCTCTTCATTGTTGGGATGAAATTAACATCTGTAGGATTGCTTCTATGGTGGGGAAGCCTATCCTTTTAGATGGCAATATGTTCCAATGGGGAAGGTGCGAATTTGACAGAGTCTATGCTAGAATCAAGCTTGATTGCAAGCTTCCCCTTAGTGTGTGGGTGGAGGGATCTTCAAGAAAGTTCTTCCAAAATATAGAATATGAGAGAATTCCCATATTCTATTACAGTTGTGGGATGATCGGGCATTGCAAAGAAGACTGTATTAATGTAAAGATAAATTTTTCCATTATTGCTTCTAGTTCTGAGAAGAATTTAAATTCAAATTCTTCTAATTCAGATGAGGTCTATCAGAACAAGACCAAAGAGGTCCTAAGCAAAGATAACATGGGTTATGGACCTTGGTTAATAATCAATAAAAGAAGAAATATATCTAGTAATTCAAGGAGAATTCTTCTCAATCCAAGAGTATCTTCTACATGGAAAAAAGTGGAACGGAAAAATACTTTACCAATTTTGGGTAAAGATAAATTGACTCTTGATTCAACTCTGGAATCAACTGAAGAAAATCCGTCCTTTGTTGAAGTGAATAATTCTTCACTTTCTAAAGAACATGAGCCGGGCAGCAATTATAGCATACACACTACTAACAACAAGTTGAGTGTTCTTTTAAACCATATTGAAGAAGGTGAAATCATACAGGATTTTCAGAAACATGTTGAGATTGGTGAAAAAACTGTTAAACCTGTTGAATCTTCTCAACCTGATCTGTTGCAGATTGCAGAAACGGGTTTGGAATCAGCTGGGAAATCTTTGGCTAAAAAGAAAAAATCAAAACATTTGAAGGATCTCAGGCCTATCAGTTCTCATTCCAGAATTAGAAGATTGGACATGGAATCAAAAGGGACTGTGGGGGCATCATCCCCAACCTCTCATCAATGAATTCAATAGCATTTTGGAATTGTAGAGGAGCAAGAAAGAAAAGTGTTTCTCTATATCTCAAAGAATTTGTTAATTCTTTTGGAGTTTTCTTTTTGGGGCTGGTTAAAACAAAACTATATACTATAGAATCTTTTGAGATAAAATTACTCATTGGTGAGGGATGGAAATTTCATATTATGCCTTCAGAAGGGTTGTCGGGAGGCATTATCATCTTTGGAATTCTTTGATTTCTGATTTCCAAATTGTTCATTCTTCTTCTCAATGTGTTATTGGAGATTTTAAAATCAACAACAAGGACACTTGGAGGATTGCTACAATTTATGGTCATAAAGATATGTATAAAAGAAGAGAGCTTTAGGAAAATCTGGAGGTGCATTCAACAGCTAACTCTCCAATGGTGGTAGGAGGAGACTTCAATTGTCTTACCTCTAAAGAAGATAAAAGAGGTGGGAGAAGGTTCCAATTCTCCCAAGGAACTATGGAGATGAGTGCATTTTTTTCAAATAATGATTACCATGAAATTGGTTTCATTGGTCCAAGGTTTACATGGTATAACAATAATGTTGGTGGTGGTCGAATTCTTGAGAGATTGGATAGGTGTTATCTTAACTCAATGGCTATTAATTCTTCTCAACAATTGGTAGTAAGACACCTTGCAAGGATATCCTCAGACCATAGTCCCATTCTCCTAAATTTTTTGGATTCCAGATCTGTTACCAATAAAGATATCCATTTTGAAGATGTCTTTATTTCAAAATCTGCAGCTTTCTCTCTAGTGAAAAAGGAATGGGGGAAGAATTCTCATGGCAATTATGCTCAAGTACTAAATTCTAAATTCAAGAAAACACTTAGAACATTATTTTTCTAGAGCAAAAAGAAAAATAAAGATTTAAACATGCTGAAAAATCAGTTACTTGATGAAATTATGGAATTACAATGTAAGGAAGCTAATTCTGGTTTCCTATCAGAAGATGAATGCTGGATGCTGAAGAATAAGGCCAAAGAACTGAATTCTGTTATGGCTTGCCTATATGATTGGTGGAAACAGAGAGCAAAGGTTAAATGGTGGGTGGATGGCGAAAGCAATACAAAATTCTTCCATTCCTATGCTAGTGCTAGAAGAAATTCTAACACTATCATCAAAATTAAAGATGATAATGGTAACATGGTGGAGGAACAAAAGCAAATTGAGGGTATCTTAACTTAATTCTTCACTAAAAAATGGAGATACAGAGCATCTACAACTCACGGGTGGCCTTTACTGCAAGCCACTCTGGATAATGAAGACAGGAAAATATTTGAAAGTTAATTTTAGATAGTAGAAATTGAGAAGGCTATAGAGACCAATTAGCTTATGCAATGCGGTTTATAAGGTGGAAGCCAAGGTGATCTTCAACAGACTTACTATGGTGATCCCCAAGCTTATCTCTATGGAATAGGCGGCATTCATCAAGGGGAGATCTATTTCGGAACATGTATTGATTGCTTAGGAAATCTTCCATAAATTTAGGTACTCTAAAGCTTCTAAAGGGTTTGTTTCATTTAAAATCGACATGGAACAAGCTTATGATTCCATGAGTTGGGAAACATTTAGGAATGTTTTGATTTACTTTTACTTTCCTTTAAAGTTCTTGAAACTTATTTTGGAATGTGTGGAAGAACCAAGGTTTTCTTTGATCATTAATGGGAAATTTTCGGAATGGATAAGAGCTACAAGTGGCTTCCGCCAAGGTTGTCCACTTTCTCCAATTTTCTTTGTTCCCAACTTATTACAAATGCTCTTAATCAAATTAATATTGGTGTCAAAATTAGCCCAGGCAGCCCAAGGATTTCACACTTACTTTATGCTGATGATGTGATAGTATTCTCTGATGCTACTAAGATATCGGCAAAGAAGATTAAGGTGGTTCTCACAAAAATTCTGTAAGTGGACACGTCAAAGCATCAACTTAAACAAATCTGTGACCTTGTTTGGCAAATATATTAAAAGAAGAAGTAAGAAGATTATTTCTCGTATTATGGGCTTCAAAGTTGTTAAGGAACTTGTGTACCTTGGCATTAAGATTGCTCTCAGAAGACTTGTTGCCGCTGATTTTCATATTATAGTGGAATAGGCTTTGAAAATGCTTAATGTTTGGGGAACCAAATTCATATCTCTTGCGGGAAAGATCACCTTGGTCAAATCGGTATTACATTCATTCCCATTAATTTATTGCACGCATTCTATGATTCCTATTAGTATTTCACATGAAATTGACAAGCTTTGTATAAGCTTTTTGTGGAATAAATCTAATGGAAGATTGGGATTACACTATGTTAATTGGAATGAGCTTTGCAAACCAACCAAATGGGGAGGATGTGGATTGTGCTCATCTAGTGATAAGGCAGCTCCTCTTAGATCCAGACTAGCTTGCCATTATTTTCAAAATAATGATTCTCTGCTTCATAAAACTTTTGTGCCAAAATATGGAAAGAAACCTGAAGCAGGAAATAACAAAACTAATTGTTCAGCTGCATGGAAATTGGTTTCAGATGGTAACAGTATGTTGTCATCATTGACTAGATGGAAGATTGCAAACAGCTCTTATATTGATGATTACAGGGATACTTGGATCTTGGACAAATGCTTAAACAAATGACCTACTTTTGTAGTTCCTCAAGAGGATGAAATTATCTTGTTAGATAAATTCATTAATAATAGAGCATGGGATATTGAAAAACTCCTCAAATTTTTTGGGAAGGATTTGGTTCAGCTAATAATAAAATTGATCAACAAGCTCATGAAGATTGCCGTGAGCTCATTTCCCAGAATTCAGGAAAATCTCTATCATCATTAGCATTTGATAAAATGCATCATAGCCAAACTGAACCAAAATTTGTTAAGTGGATCAAAGGAGCTAAACTGTCACCTCATGTTGAAATTTTTTGGTGGAGATTACTTAAAGATGCCATTCCAACATTTCAATTTCTTGCTAGAAGAAAGTTACAAACTTCTGATATTTGTCCAAGGTGTGGAGCTAATATTGAAGATGTGGAGCATATTACTATCAAATGCACTAAAGTAAGAGAAATTTTCTCTTTACTAAACAAATGGGGATTTGATATTCCATTATTTGATATTTTGGAAAGATGTTGTGCATGGATGGAGATCATTGTTCATAACAATGGGTTGCTAAATAATCTTTTATATAATGTGATTTTTCTTTCCTGGAAAGCTAGAAACAAACTTATTCATGATAGGTTTGAAGAAAGTTCAACTACTATTGCTGCAAATGCAGTAAGTTACACATCTACTTCCAAATTGGTTTGCAATTCAATCTCAGAGAGGTGGGATGCTCACCAGTCTTCTAGACTGTCTAATACCTAGCAACCCCCTCCACAGGATTGGCTCAAAATTAACATGGATGCATCTCTGGAATCTGATTATATAGCTGGAATGGGAGGTGTCATACGTGACTGTAGAGGTAGATTTTTGATGGCTTATGGGAAGTCTTGTATTCATTGGGACATCTACCAATTAGAGTTGCTAGCTATCAAAGACCTGAAAGAATCTATTAAAGATCGGATGTTCAAATTAAAAGGTGTTATTGTTGAGAGTGATAACTCTAATGTTATTACTTTTCTTCAACAAGCCATGACTGACGGATTCAAAGGTGAGGAAGACTTACAATTTCTCAATGATTTTAACTTTGTTCTATTCAAATGTATAGATAGAAACAATAACAAGCTAGCTGACATGTGTGCTAGCTTTGCTCTCATTTCTAATTGTGCTTGGGAAGGCATTAGCTTAAATAAGATTCATCCTTCTTTTATTAATCTTTTGAAGGAGGAATCTAATTTGTAGTTTTGAAGTTTTCTTGATTAATGCATTATTTGCTTATTTAAAAAAATATGATAAGAGTCTTGGTCCAGCTGAGAATTCTGTGAAGACAAATGGTCCATGGTTACTAGCAAACTATGGGAAAAAAAGAAATAAAAACTTTGGTTTTAAAAAGTTCAACTCAGGGAGCAAAGAAGAACAGGGTTTTAAAAATGCTGTAGTTATCCCAGAAAATCAAAAACATAGTATGGTGAATACTGGGAAGAAGACTTGGAAAGAGGTTGGCTTGGGGCATCTAGGAAGATCTATGGAACCTAAAAATGTTGAGATAGAAACTGTGCAAGAATTAGAAGACATGAATACTTCTGATGTCTCAAAGAAAGATGTTATGTCTTTCAACTTGCCTAATATTGATGTTAATAAAAAATTCAATATTCTAAACAACCTGGTGGAGGAAGGTGAAATTGTAAGCAATGAGAAAAATCTGGAAATTGCCAGAATGGAAGATATGAAGGAAGTAAATACAGTTACTATTGGTTGTTTGGAAGATAATAAAGAGGATGAAATGAAGGATGGAAATTCTTCCATTTTAAAAAGAATTCAAAATAGCTTAATGGTCTAGGACATATTAACTCGGCTCTTAGGAGTAGGAGAGCTGAAGGAGAAGGCAAGGATAAGTTGAAGACTATTTTCCCTCTTGTTCAATGAATTCTTCCATAATGTTTTGGAATTGTAGAGGAGCTAGGAAGAGGAAGGCTTCTCTATACTTGAAGGAGGTGGTAAAAGATCATGGGATTTTCTTTATTGGCTTACTTGAAACAAAAGTCAATAGCTTTGATAGAAGTGATGTGGATCATCTGATTGGTTCAGAATGGGATTTCATTCTTGTGTCTTCAGAAGGTTTATCTGGAGGTTTGCTTGTTTTATGGAAGGCCAACTTTGCAAAATTTCAAATTTTGGAATTTTCTACTCAATTCATTATTGGTGATTTGGAAGTTCCTAATAGAGGAAAATGTAGGATTGCTTCTATATATGGCAATAAAGATGTTTACAAGAGAAGGAGGCTCTGGGAGAGGTTGGAATTTTACTCTTCAAAGGAGTTACCAATTGTGTTGGGAGGTGACTTCAACTGTACTCTCTCTAAAGAAGACAAGAGGGGAGGGAGAAGATTCTTGTTTTCCTTAGGACCAAAGGAGATGAAATCATTCCTAGCTCTTAATGACTTCCATGAAGTTGGATATGTGGGTCCAAAGTTTACTTGGTATTACAACAAAAAAGGAGTGGATCAGATACTGGAAAGGCTTGATAGATGTTTTCTTAATTCTGCTGCATTGAACTCAACTCATAGATTGGTGGTGAGACACTTGGCTCGGGTAGCTTATAACCACTGCCCAGTCATCTTAAATCTTTTGGTGCAACATTCAGTAAAGAAGGTTCTCAAATTTGAAGAGGTGTGGGCTTCCAACAAGGCTTCAGTGGTTGTAGTCAGAGGTATTTGGAAGAAAAAAATTGTTGGCAGTTTTTCTCAGATTTTGAATCATAAAATGGAGAAAGCCCTCAAAGCCCTTTCTTATTGGAGAAAGGCTAAACATTTAAGTCTTGTTAAGCAAAAAGAAGATCTGTTGAAGCATATTGAAGGTAGAAACATGAACAAAGCTGAGATGGTTTGGGTTAAGAGGATACTGAATTTTAAAATGGTTAAAGAGCTGCAATATTTAAGAATCCAACTTTTGCTTAAAAGATCAATTATTTCTGATTTTCAGTTCCTCATTGATAAAGTTTTGCAAAGGCTAAATACTTGGGGAGAAAAGTGTCTTTCCTTGGCTGGAAAGTTTATACTGGATAAAACATCATTGTTAACTCTTCCAAACTTTGTTTCGACTCATAATATGGTGCCTAAAAAAGTTCTTCAGGTAATTGATAGATGTTGTAGATCTTTCATTTGGAACAAGAGAAATGGTAAGAAGGAGATGCACTATTTAGCTTGGAGTACACTTTGTAAATAAAAAAAAGGAGGGAGGGATGAGTTTCCATTTGGCAAGTGAGAGAGCAGGGCCTCTTAAAGCTAGACTAACTTGGAGGACAATTCAGAATAATGGCTCTTTGCTGCCTCGTATTGTTTCAGCTATGGAGACAATTTATGGAAGACTAATAACAGAAGTAACACCTCATTTGCTTGGAAAGTTATAAATGAAGGTGCTAAATACTTGAAACCTCTTTTGAGGTGGAGAGTAGCTAATGGAAGCAAAATTGATGTCCTTAATGATATATGGTTATTAGATAAAAGTTTCAATGAATGGCCAATTATTGCTGACTGCTTGGGCTTGGAAGGATTAAAGCTTAATTACTTTATTGATTCAAATGGATCGTGGAAGATAGAAGATCTGCGCTGTTACTTCAATGAGGACCTGATTACTGCTATTTTAAAAATTAAGATTGAGAGTGATGCTTCTAAGGACTTCCTGGAGGAGATTTATTCATTATCAGGCAAATCTATTACAGCTCGTGCGTATGAGGCTCACTGCAGCAGTCAATTGTGTGAGGTGGATTCGAGATTTACTACCTGGCTTAAAAAATTGAAACTAACAGCACGGGTTGAATTATTTTGGTGGAGGATGAGTAGAGGTGCAATCCCAACAAATGAGTTTTTGAAATATAGGAAACTCAGTGTTGATGATCATTGTCGTAGAGGTTGTGGAGGAATTAAAAATCTGTCACATATTACAGTTAATTGTAAGTATCTACAGAAAGTGCTGAGGAAAATACAGGACTGGGGTCTGTATGTTCCGGTTTTTGAATCCCTGGATGACTGTTTACGTAGGTAGTCAATGCCTCATAAATGCAAGATAGGTAGGTTTTTTATTTAATTGAAATAAAGTAGATTTTAGTTTAGAATTTAATCAGTATTTGTTTAACATGTAAATGCACCTAACTAGTGCACTACATTATATATGTGTGATTTATGAATTAATGTAAAAATAAAACTTTTATTCACTTATAATTATAAGTAAAGTAAAACTAAGGTCTGCTAAAAAAGTAAAGGTAGCCAAGCTCCTCCACATTAGGCTTGTATTTCTAATAGAATAATAATATATATTTAAATATAATTTCTTACTTTAATCTTCAAATCTTCTGGCTCCTAAATCTTTTATAGAATTTCAAAAGAGAATGCCCTTCAAAGGAAGAGAAAACATTTCATTTTGGAGCTATGCAAGAAATTAAAATTTAATCTTTTATAACTCTTTACACTTTAGAACTCAATCTAAATAACAAGAGATCTAATCTTTACCTTTGCATTTATAATTTATAATTTACACTATATATTGCTCTTAGATATATTCTGCTTTCGATATAAATGCATGATACTAAAAAATAAGGTACATCGCAAGCGAAGTAAATGTGAAGTTCCAATATCTATCAATGTAATGAATGTAGGTATGACATCTAGAGCATAGTTGGTAAACACACAAGCCAAGTAGATACTCTCTAAGTAAGGCATCTCATATAACAAACCAACATAAGCCATCAGCCTATCCTAGAGTAGAGCTGGTTGTCCCAGAAGACCACCTAAATTGTGTGTAAAAGCTGTGTGATGTCCTAGGTTTATTTTTATTTGAAGTTATTCATCATTTATCTTATTTGTTTAATGTTTTTATATTTTAATTTAATTTACATTTAAGTTTTAATGTTTTTATATTTTATTATTTAGCTTTTAGAATGTTTTATTTTGTTTAAGTTATTTTACTTTAAGTTTTAAGGAACCATGTTTACTAATGACTACAAAGTGCTTGAAGTCACTAATCGTTAAGTCCTAAGGCTTAGTATTGTATTGCATTTGCTGCCCTCCAAAGAATTTGAATAATTGCATAGAGTCCTTTCATTTTTATGAACATTTTATTTAATAATTCATTTTTTAAAGAACTTTGATAATTAATATTCCTTAAAGTTGTCAATTGTAAAATTAAAGGCTTTCCAAATTAAATGCATTTGCTCCCTCTTATAAGATAAAGCTGACACATAAAGTCTTAATTTATTAAAATTATTTATTTATATTCATCTATTTTATTTGATTCATTTAATTCGAAGGCTGTAGAAAAATAAATTGTCAAGGTTATAGGTTCTAGCTTGGTCGAATTATAAAGGCCTAACAAGCAGTGAACCCAACTCATTTAAGACATGAGGATTAAACATATGTAGCCATAAATTAGGAAATGAAATCCAAATAGGAATAATGGGGTGAATCTTCTTTAATATCAAAATATGATGTCCATTTAAGCAATATAATTTGACAATTTTTGATATATTTGATCCCCTTGCAAAGAACCTATTGTAATCCAAGTCATTGGATAATTGGATCACAACATGTCTATCATCAAGCAGACCAATGGAAAATAGACCAGACAATTTTATGTTTCTGAAAAAAAAAATGAAACAAATCAAGATTTGGTCTACGGATCATAAATTTTCCAACTAGTGTAAATTGAAAAGGACTCACAAGTTTAAGAATATCCTCATTGAACATCAAAATAGTTGGAAAAACTTTTACATATGATTTTGTAAAGGAGAAAATTTGTTGCTTTGAAGAGGAAGCTCCAGGAAAGAGCATCATGAAAAGAATGAGAGTTAGGGATATTATCACTTCATTACCAAAAAAAGCCAACACCCCATAGGCTAGGGGAAGAATAAGATAGACGAGCTGCCATGAGATAAAAAAATGACCTAAGGACAAAAGGCCTTAGAAAAAAGAATACATAAAGAAATTAGAGGAAGTGAGTGAGGAGTTATGATTTTGTAAGATCAGATAAATTTCTTTACATTTATTTAGCCATTTACACATTCAACTAGTTGATTGTGTCAAGCTTTCCATATGGTGCCATTTAATTGACTGAGCAATCATTAGAAAGAACCAATGATTATTCAATAACAAAGTGCACATCTTGTAATGTTTCTTGCATTTAAATTTAGTGAGAATGTGATGTTTTAATTATTGTTTTGTAGGAAATGTTCATAAAAAAAAAGGAAAAGTTTTGCAAGTATTGAACCAGAATTGTATCGCTCAAACTACCAACTTCGCAGCATATGCAACACCTTAGAACTAGACCATGGAATCATAACATCGAAGCCTTTAGAAAAATGCTAAATATGTTCAGTACCTTGATGGAGTCAAGGTTAGTATTGTAGTTCTACATAGCATCACTAGATTAGAAATCCATGTCGCATCACTTGAGTGTGAAGAGTTTGATTGCTAGAGCATCGATTAAAATAGTGTTGTAGAGCTGAATTACACATTCAAGCACCATAATGCTAAAATTTTAAATTCTATGTTGAAGTAGTTGATAAAAGATGGTTCCATGCCAATTCAACCAATAGATCTTCCAGTTCAGCTAAAAGACCCATCAAGTTAGCGCAACACCAAGGGGAGTAAGCATAATAACATCGTGGTGATAATTCATTTGATAACACTAGAGTATCACAATTTTGTGCACTGTGGTCCCTGTGGCAATTCCTGTATTTAATATAAATAGTTTTTTTAAAAAAATTATTTATAAGTTTTATTAATTTGGATAGAGTCCTATAATATTCTTTGTAGTTCTTTAGTTCAACCTTAGAGTAAAGTCTAAGGGAGGCTAAGGAAATCAAATATACTTTCATTATAGATTTCAGCCTATCTTACGTAAGCATTCCTATCATTGGAGGAGGAATGTGTGTTGATAAGTCAATTATACTATCATGGTGAAGTTTTTCCTTATTGATTCTCCTATATCTTTTCTTTTATGAGTGAAATGAAAATGAGTTTGCTCTCAAATTTACATATATTTCGCTAATTTATATGCTTTGGGCTAATTATGTAAAAATAATGCAAATATATATATATATATATATAACCTCATCTATTTGCAATCTCTATAAGTTATAGAAACTAAAATTTCTTCATTCTTATTTATTAGGATAAACTGTGCATATATAGGAAATAATATTTGTTGATTGACATTTAGCAGAACACTTCCTCTTAGTATCAGTACTCACTCAGTCCCTTTATTACTTGATCGACATGTATACTTGTATATCTAGTCAATAATTTTAAATTTTTTTGAAGAAGCAATAAATGCCTTGATAACTAAAAATGGAAAGAACAAACTACAAAGTGCTTCCTAATAATTCCTCCTTTAACAACTCCACAAAGGAAGGAGGAACCATATTCGACCCTATATCCTCAAAAAAAAAAAAAAAAAAGAAGAAAAAATAGCATAGTTAGCACACAAATCTGCTAACTTATTACCACTCCTCTCTATACAATTAAAAATCACATAATTAAAATTACTAACCAAAGAAATGTCTTCAACTTCTTGTCCACCTATTGTAAATGAATTTTGTATGAGCTTGATAACATTGGCATTATCACCTTCAATAGTGATGCCTTTATACTCCAACATCTAATCTTTAATCAACTCTTTAATTGTCTTTATAGCTAGAAGTTCCAAGTATGATATATCCCAATGAACACAAGCTTTGCCAAAAGCCAAATGAAACCTTCCTTTGTGATCTCTGAATACACCACCTACCCCACCTTTGTAAGACGGTAATAAGGATGCATCAACATTCACTTTGATCCAATAGGGTGGAGGAGGGTGCCAAGATTTTTCCAACAACAAGATCTGATTGGCATCCAACCGTCCTGAATTATGCCACTTAAAAGCATTACAAACTATCGCATAATTAAATGATTCAATTATTATAAATACTGTAGTCCTTTCATTTTTTCCATGGAACAACTCATCCCTTCCCTTCCAAGTAAAACACACAACATTGCAAAATAAATTCACCAAAAATGAATTATGTGTAGTAATCCAATTCCAACAATCTTTAAAACAGGACACAAGTGGTATCCCAAAGCCCCATTGGTTTAATAGTTGAAGAACCTTATTAGGCTTCTTATAGCTAACCATCAAATGCTCTCTATCTTCAACTTCATTACACCCTCTTTGGCATAAGTTGTTCAATTACAATCTCCTATATGATAAGAATTGGATGGTATGTAAAGCATTATTCAATAGCCTCCACCAAAAGTTCTCCACCCTTGCATTAAGCTTTGCCTTCTTCAAACATCTCTAGTATTTGTAATCTTGAAAATTTTGCTCCCTAGCTGATACAACCATTGTTGATATAGATTTCCCATAATTTCCTTGAATAAGCTCCAGATTGTCTTCCAGGTTATTTGAGTCAATTTGAACTTTACTAATCATTTCCACCAGCTCACATACAAAATTCTTATTCAATTCAGCAATATTCCATCTTCCTTCCGAAATGAAATAGCTTAACATAATTATTTTCAGATTGCAATCTTTAGGAACCACAAATGTTGGCCATATATTTAAAGTCTTATCCATGATCCGTACATCATTAAAGATATCAATTGACTCCCCATTTTCTATCTTCCATCTCATAATCTATTTAAGAAACTTACTTCCATCCTTTATTAACTTCTAGGCCTGCGAGCTAGCTTTCTTCCTAACACTATGATCCCAAATTAAACCATATTTTTAGTATAAGGCTTTATGCAGCAATGATTCTTTGTCTTGAATATATTTCCACGCATGTTTTGCTCTTAAAGGGCCAACCTTGCTAGAACATGAATGCAAATCGCGACCACCATTCTCCAAAGGTGCACACATAGTAATCCAACTCACATAATGAAGGCCTAAACCTCCATTCATCATGTTCCAAATAAAATTTCTACATAGCTTATCAATTTCATTTAAAATACTCATTGGAATCATAGAAAGTGTAGAATGGAATGATGGGTGATCTTTCCTGCCAATGAAATGAACTTGCCACCCCAGGTATTCCACATTTTTAACACTTTGTCAATGATAAATTGAAACTCTGTCTTCACAAGTCTTCTCAAATCAACTTTGATTCTAAGATAATTGAACTCTTTTACTGATTTGAATCCCATGATATGTGTTATAGCATTCTTCCTCCTTCTTCTAACAGATTTACCAAATAAAATTCCTGGTTTGCTTTCATTTACCTTTTTCCCAATCCATCCACAAAAATCCTTCAAAATACATTTAATCTTCTTCACATTCTTCACCTTAGCATCCAAGAATATTATAATATCATCTGCATAAAGCAAGTGCAAGATCTTTGGGCCATTTGGGCTAACCTTGATACCAATTGAATCATCTTCAAAAAAAAAAATAAATTGGGAAATTAATGTGCGTATTATAATTTTAAACTATATTATTGAAATGAGTGCATATTTAGGCCTACTTATATCCCATATCCTTATTTTTTATTTT
Organism: Dendrobium catenatum; assembly: GCF_001605985.2. Classification (NCBI taxonomy): domain Eukaryota; kingdom Viridiplantae; phylum Streptophyta; class Magnoliopsida; order Asparagales; family Orchidaceae; genus Dendrobium; species Dendrobium catenatum. The sequence continues at coordinate 100,522 of NW_021319090.1, forward strand.
TTATTAAAATTTTAAAAAATGTTAAAAAAGGTATTTGTTAATTTCTTAGTTTTTATTTTTATTTTTTGTTGCATTTTTATTGCATGATAAGTATTTTTAGTAAGGAGCCTTTCTTGCTTGATTATGATATTGAACTGACACTTAAAAAAAAACTAAAAAGATTTTTCTTTTGAGATGTTTGAATTAGTACAAGATCTGGATCATCATACACCTCTTAGGGAGTATGCTAATGTTTTAGTAGATGAAATACACCATAGTATCAGTAGATCTACTATCCAGACTAATATCTTTGAACTGAAACCCACTAAAATTTGGATGGTTAAAAATTCCCAATTTGGGGGAACTTTTGTTGAGGATCTTAACATAACTATGCTAGCTTCTTAGAAATTTAGATAGCATTAAAGTATAATAGTGTCAACAATGATGCTTTTAGGCTTCATATATTTTTATTTTCTCTAAGGGAAAAGATAAGTTATGGTCGAATTCCTTGCCCTCACGCTCTATATCCAAATGAGTTTTTTTGAAAAGGTGCAAATCACATTAAAAAAGAAGAATTACTTACAAGCAATAAACGGTTCACATTCCTTCTTTAACAAACTAGAAAAGGAAGAAGGAATGCCACCAAAAGAAAAATTATCAAAAAAGAAACTATTTTATAAAGCCAAAGTAGCGCAAAAATCATCTACTTTGTTGCATTCTCTAGAAACATGATGAAAAATCACCTTATTGAAATCATTTAGAAAACATAACTCCTTTGTGCACCAATTGTCCAGTTGACACTTTGATTTATTCAAAGAATCTTGAAAGAACTTGATAACGTTAAAATTATCATCTTCAATTATTACTTCTTTGCTATCCATTATCCAACCTTGAATGAACTCCCTTATTGTGAAAACTGCTCCCACCTCAAGTTGAGCCACATCCCAATGAATTCTTTTCTTCCGAAAAGCAAGAAGAAGTCTTCCTTTATGATCTCTAAATACTCCTATGATACTAGCAAGATTAGATTCCAAAATTAATGCATCTATATTGATTTTAATCGAACATAGCGGTGGAGGGTGCCAAACATTATTGAACTCAATAAGGAGAATAACACCCCAACTATGTAGCATTGGATTTGATTGTGACATTAGTGTAAACAACACATTCTCTGTAATTACCGAGCAAGGAAGAGATGGTTTTCTATGTTTAATTTTATTACAATATTTCCAAGAAAAAAATTTGCTATACAATTAATCTTCACCACATTAGAATACCGAGAAGAAAGATTTCTAAGTTCTCCCAAACAACATTCTAAGGATTGAAATATTGGAATGCTAAAACCCCATTCTTTTAACTTTAGAATAATTTCAATAAGAAATTTACATTTTACCGTTATATGGACATAACTCTCCACTTCTTGAAATCCTCTAGCACATAGAACATTGTAAGTAAGCTTTCTATGTTTAAGAAATTCATTTGTTGGAATAGCATGTTAGTTCATCCTCCCCCAAAACAACTCTACTCTTGGGTCGAGTTTAAGTTTTGTTAGCCATTTTAAATAGCCACAATCATCATACTTAAATTCACATTTCATTGATTCTTCATACACAAGAGCAGAAATTGATCTCCCTTTATATTGGAACATAGCTTCCACTTGATCCTTTTCAAAAGAAGGATTAACATTAACCTGCATAATCAGCAAAATGAGTTCTTCATAAAAAAACCATTGAAGCTCATCCACATTCCAGGTTCCTACACTATAAATGAATTTTTGAAGCATGATCTAACATAGGTTGGAAATCATCCATACGTAATCTTCTTAAAGTAATTTTAACTCCCAAATAATGCAACTCCATCACCAATTTGAAATTCAAAATCTTCACAATTTTATTCTTCCTTGGACGTTTAACTTCTTTGCCAAAAATAATTTGAGACTTGTTGTTGTTGACCATCTATCCCGTCCATCAATATAAATTAACATAAAGTGTGTACAATGCTCATATATAGCATGTACATAGTGTGTATAATGCTTATACTTAACGTGTATAAACTTATACATAATGTGTATAAGTTTGTGTTTATTTTGTTTTATTTTTTATTTTTTGATTTTGATTGCTCACGATTAATGACACTAGTTACATCAAGTTTTATAGTAGTATAAGAAAATAGTGCTTGTGCTCTCTATCAATTTCAATTTGAAAGTATAATTGTCTTTAAAATACTAATTTTTTTTATTATTTATTATTTATTATGTATTTATTATTATTTTTATTAATTAAATTATAATTTTATTGTCCTGGCAGATTCCTATCTGGATTTGATTATTTGAGTATTATAATATTTTTTTTTTAATTATTATAATAACTGTTTGAATTACAAATTATTTTTAAACCCTCTTTGTAACCTCATTAGGGTGGTCAGTGGGTCTCCCTATACTTATGTATTATGAATTGACTTATTTTTAATTATTTTACTTTCTAAAAATATATATATTTATATTTATAAGTATTTTAAAATATTTTAAAACTACTTATTTTATTAAATACTAATTTTTCGGAGGCTCACTATATGAAATTTTGGACATGGGTTCTATGTATGAAGAGCAATCATGGGGGAATAGATTAGTGAATGGTTGAGTCTCAATCATTCACTTATCACCTCATTTAGCGTACTTTCTTCTTTTATCGTAGCTTGCATGTGTAGGTTGCACCACTACTTAGTTTAGGTTCTCCTAAATCTAAGGATATTATGTGTTTACTACTTTTATGTGTTTTCCATGCATTATTACCTCGAGGATTAGCAAAAACATTATTTTAAACCCATATAACGTAGTGACATCCTAAGGACAACAATTAAGGACCCGTCTAGCAAACTTAGAAATTTTCTAGGAGCTAGGATAGATCCCTGATTGATATGAAAACTTCAACACATAAACTTAGTGACATCTAAAACATTCCAGAATTTTCTAGTAATTTTTAGGGCTGTTAGACCCCTTAATTAACCAACCCTAATTAACCTATTTAATAGTGCCCCAAGACCTTCTAAAAATTACAATAAATCAATTTTAAGTTATAAAATTACCCATAATATCCCTAACTATTCAGGGTTCCTCAGTTTGACTCTAAGTTAACCCTTAATTTGACCTTAGGTGAAAATTACCTTTTTGCCCCTAATAAATTATTAAAAATTATTAAAAAATACCAAATTTTTCCCAAACACTTGGGATAACTTTCTAAGGACATCCCTTACCTTTGGGTGTAATTACAATCTGTTTGGAGCTGATTAGGGTTAAAACCATAAAATCAGCCCTTTATTAGATATTTTAGATAATTCCATAAATACCATGAACTTAGAAAATACATAACTAAATGTAGAAACTTCCAAATTAGGAAAACTCTCTTGCATTAGACTCCAATTAGGGTATATTATTTATTAAAAATGTTAGGATTCTATAAACTCATCAAAATTAGAAAGTTAACTTTTTGGTCAACACCAGCCTAAAGTTTTGGGCCTGAAACTTAAAAAATTCATAACTTTGCCTAGAAGACTCCAAATCCAGTGTACTACCTGGATAACTTCTCATCTTAGGGTCTAGTATTTTCCTAAAATATTAGGAGACCCAAACCTAGCCTATTTCTTATAATGGCATTTTGGAGCCCCTTAGCCTAGCACCTAGGAGGACCTGGGACTTCTCAAAATTGGCTATTGCAATTTAAACTTCAAATATCACTACCCCAAGTGTTTAAAATTTATCAACTAACTAAATTAACTAAAATGGATCCTAATTTATTAATATTTAAATTTTAATTAAAATTTCCTTTTCTGGCCTATAACAAACATAAAATTTAGGTAACTTTAACTAACTACCCATATTAGGACATATCCAAGCTACACCAGCCATACATACACATAGAATTGTTTGCTAGGGCACCACTTCTAGACTTAGGCTAGGCCAGTGTTTTCTCTTTCTACTGTGTACCTGAGCTTTTCGATGTTTTCATTGCATGCTGTTTGAAATTGATTGGTGTGTTTGCTTACTTTTCCTGCACTTTGAATAAGATGTGATGAGCGCTAGGTCTACCCCTAGGTTAGGAATGATATATATGTACATATACTATTCTTCTTGTAGGTGGCCATGCTCATGCTTTGCTAAAAAGGGGGGCAACTGTTATGATTTATAATGGTGTTTTATGCAGGTGCTTGCTCAGCCCCCCTAAATAAATGAGGGCTAAAAATCATTAATTATAACTGCTACAGATGGACTGCTTAGCCCTCATGATTAAGAGCATGGGTTGGCACAGCAATGGGTTGAGTTTTATTTTCATATAACTACTTGGGATGACTTTTTTTTGTTAGGATAACCGTGCAGGGATTTTTTAGATTTATGCTTTCCATTTATGTAAAATTTGTAATAATTGTGAAGAGTTGTAAAAATAACTATGAGTTGGGATATTCTTATCGAACTCGGATTCCAAAAGAAGAAGGCATCCCTAAAGGGGAGAGTCTTATTCCATTTGGAAGACCGAGTTGGATGGCTTTAGATATCCAAAGAGAAAAGGCAATACCCCCTACCAAGGGGGAATTGTCTCTTCATTTGGATATTCAAGCCACGGTGGATCCAAGGAGTCCAAGGAGGAGGGATCCAAGGAGTCCAAGGAGGAGAGGTCCAAGGAGTCCAAGGAGGGGAGATCCAAGGAGTCCAAGGAGAAGTAATTTAAAGAAGACAGAAGACCTGAAGACCGATATCCTACTCAGAGTCATTTGCGTCTATCATAGGCTTAGAAATCCGGGTTGTTGGCAGTGGTGCCCGGCTGCTTTATTTTCTGCATATCTCTTGCATTTTCTATAAGTAGTAAGCTCATAGAATCCTTACCTAGTAAGACTAAAGTTAATCCTAAAGAGATGTGTAATCCTATAAATTCGTGAGCAAATACTAACACATCATCGGAATAAAGGAGGTGTAATATTTTGAGTTCTTGGTGAAATATGAACACCCAACTCTTCCCCCCTTTGATTTATTACATTTGATAATAGTTGGGAACACATAATAAATAAATAAGGTGATAATGGGCATTGTTACAAATATATTTTTGGATTATGATTTTGATGATAGCAAATAAATCTTGTTTCACTATGACTGCCTTTTTTCTACTAAATTTTTAGGACTCAAAGATCGGACGGAAATCAGAATCAGCTCAAGACTGGGTTGATTAGGATTTAGTCAGTTTGTAATTTTCTTTTTTCTTTCTTGAGTCAATGGTAATTATTTGAAGTGACTAATGTTAAGTAACCCTACACACACACACTTGAGAGATTTAGAACTTGTGTTTTTAGTCACATCATCCCGGACGATCGAGCTCAAAATAGAAGATCTAATCAGGATTTCTTAGTTAAGGTAGTCGTAATTAACCGATCGGTCTGGATGATACCTGTATTGGCAAGCACGATATGCTCAATACAGAAAAAATTTGCTGCCATGATCAGTTTAGGTATTCTGTATTTTTAGAAATCAGCCAGGACGATCATGATATCGGCCTAGATGATATCACACAATTATGCCTAAATTGATCCAGGAATCAAGGAAGTAATTAAGGATGATTGATACGATCACATCATCCTGGATGATCGCAGGATCGGCCAGGATGATCTATTTAAGAACCCTTAGTTGCTTCTGGATGATGAATATCGGCCAGATCAAATTCAGAGCGATGCTCTGGAAGATTTTCCTCTGATTTGAACTGATTGTCTGGGGCGATCGTGATCTGGGACGATCAAGTAAATTTTTAATTGTTCAGTTTGCATTCAGGACGATGCTCTGGCCGATCCTATGAGATTTGTACTGATCGGCCAGGACGATTTAAATATCGTCCTGGACGATAAAGTTGGCAACTTGCAATTAATGAGCCCGTTTGAAGCTCTTCTATTTAAGAGCTCTTGTTCAACATTTTTTAACATCTTTGGCTGCTGTCTTGACCTAAGAAAATATAAAGGACAGAGAGAGAGAGAGGGAGAGAGAGAGAGGATCTTGTGAGGGGGAGTATATGACGGGATTCACAAGGGTTGCTCCAAGCATTGTTCCACTTCTTCTTCCCTAGAGTCTCTTGTCCTTGGAAGGGCTGGGAGAGGCAAGTTTCAGCAAGTGATCATGGTTCTCTTCCTGCTTCAGGAGGAAGCAAAAGGAGTTGGGTTCTCTGCCTTGTCGGGTGTGGGAAAAAGGAGGTATTTTTGTGAGGGCTTCTCCGCCTAGCTGTGGGGGCTAAAGGAGAGTCACATTTGTAGTGCAATACTCAGAGGGTGCCTCTAGGGAGTGGACGTAGGTCGAGTTGACCGAACCACTATAAATCCTTGTGTTCTTGTTTTTACTGCTTCCGCATTTATTTTCTTCCGCACTTGTTTTTGTGGTGATTTGGTTTGTGATAATCGTTCTTTTTGCTTAAAGAAAATTTTAAATACCAATTCACCCCCTCTCTTGGTTAGCCTCGGGCCAGTTCTATAGGGCTTAACATCCCTAACGAATTTTCAAGCATCCTTAGCGAAATCCACTTTCAGCATAAATCCATTTTGAACATTTTCCATCCAAAGTAATAGAAAATATAACATCCCTTACACATTCCATAATGAACTTGGAAAACTTAGAAGGAAAACCAAATAATTTTAAAACTTGACTCAAAGTTAGCCAATCTATACTATCATAAGTTTGCTCAATGTCCACCTTAACTGCCATCATTGTTTTTTTATATTTAGAGATACTAAATTTGTTGAAGATCTCATGAGCTAATAAATAATGTTCAAATGTTGATCTTCCTGGAATAAATGCCCCCTGTTCTTTAGAAATAATTTTGGAGAAACATCCTTTTAATCTATTCACCATCATGGTTGAAACAAGCTTGTAAGTAGTTTGACATAGACTTATTGGTCTATAATTAGATGGAACAATCTGATTCCTAACTTTGGGGATTAAGACAACCAAAGTATCTTTCCACTCTTCATGCATAGAACCAGTTTTAAAATAACTATCAATTGCATTCCACATTTCTTCTTTCACAACGGTCTAATAAAACTTAAAAAATGAAGTTGTAATCCCATATAAACCAAGTGATTTTTTATTTCCCTGTTGGAATACAATAGTTTTCAATTCTTCCTTGGTAAAATCTGCATCTAAAATTTCAAATTTTTGTAGTAGATAATTTTTTATTTTTAGTGAACAAAGGCCAGCCTTCCAAGTTGCTATATTTAGCTCTCCACTTTTTCTCAAAAAACTTTACAAAAATAGCTTCTATCTTCTCAAAATCCTCAAACAAATTGTTATCTTCATCTTTAATTTGCCTTATGATATTCCCATTTTTCTTTGATGAAGCAAAATTATGAAATAAGTTAGAGTTGGTATCACCTTCTTTATGCCATCTTGCCTAAGCTCTTTGATTTCACCCAGTTGATAATCTTCTTAATGAAACATTAAGCTCATGCACTTTAATCTGAAGTAGATTTAATATTTCTAGTGTAAGACCCTCTGAAGCTTTCTCAAATTGTAATTCCAGAATCTCTTTCATTAATTCTTCCTTCAACAAATTCAAACTTTTGCATTTGTTCTTATTCCAATAGAATAAGGCCTTCAAAATTCTTCTATGCTTTCTATGCAATACATCCACACAACTTCAAAAATATGATTTTCTCCAAGGCTTAAGCCCAATACTCCAAGCCACAGGATATGACTTCCAAGTATCCTCAAATCTAATAATTATGGCCCAGTTGTGATGAATTTCATCCAATTAAAAAAGTATAGGACTATGGTCAGAAGCAACTCTTGTTAGGTGCCTAATCTTAGCCAAAGGAACCTTCTGTAAAGTAGTTGAGTTTAGCAAACACCTATCCAATCTTTCCTAAATTCTTGTAATTTCTTCTTTGTTGTTACACCAAGTAAATCTTGGTCCAACAATCCCTACATGATGAAAGTCATTGTTCATCATAAAAAACTTCATATCCTTAGGCCCTTGGAAGAAGAGAAACCTTTTTCCACCCCTCTTATCATCCTTGGAAAGGATACAATGGAAGTCACCTCCATTAATAAAAGGACTATTGCCCACCATAAAATTTTCAAGCATATCCCAGAAATTCCTCCTCTTATTAAAATCCTTATTCCCATACACCGTGGGAACATTCCAAATACCCATATTAGGAGTATTAAGACTCCCAATAATCACTTGAGAAGAATGCTCCAGCATCTCAAAGGAGACAAAATTCCTATTCCATACTACCAAAATCCCACCAGAAGCTCCCTTAGCAGGATGATGAAAGAAAACCCAATCAACCCCAATAATTCCATTAACATCACTCCTATCAATTAGTTAACTTGGTTTCAGTTAAACCAATAAAAAACATGTCATGATCCCTCATAACTTTATTAAGATAAAGTGAGGCTTCCCTCTTTCTATCCCATCTATAATTCCAAAACACAAGTGAAGACATTAATTACATAAAGGGGAAAAGTCTCCGCCTATCTTGCTACTTTTTCTATCCATTTTTATTTTCCTGTGAACAGCTTCAACTGGTCCCAAAGATTTCAGATTCTTAGCTAATTTGTGTTTAACTGAATTGGTATCAAAATCTGGTGGATCTTCATCATTTTTTGATTCAATTTCTAAATTTTTAGACATTTCAAGATGAATGCTTGTCTCTTCACGATAATCCTTAATTTTACTTGCAACTTGATGTTTCACTTCTACCACCACATCTTCATTTGCATCAACATCTTCATTTTCTTCAGCCAAAATAATATTTGTTAACAAAACACAAATAAGCTACCGGTTGTATCTGAGCATTATTACAAACAACATCTTCTACTTACTTTTCATAAGGAATTTTACTCTATTTGCTGGCTTTCTTCTCTAAAACCTCCCCAACCACTTGATGAATATTACCAACCTCTTGATGTATGTTTACACTGTGATCATTTTTCAAATTATTCCTATCCTTTGTTCTTGCATATCTTCTCATATTTTTTGAATATATTATTCTTGAACTTAATATTGATCCAAGCCCCATATTCCTAATGTTGCCATGAAGACTCTTCAGGCCTATCTTGGGCATCAATCATCTTATCTTTTATTTGCAATGTACACATATTCTGAGTTGTACTCTTAACTTCAAGACAATCTAATTTCAAATGTCCAACTTTACCATAATGGAAGCAAAGAGAAGAAATCTTCTCATATTCAATTTTTGAAAGAATCTACCCAATATCCCATCTATCCAAATTCCGTTTGGTAATTTGTTCTCCAATTTAATCCTGACACAAATATGGGAAATTATATTCTTCCCCATTTGAAAGAGTTTCTAATTATAGATGCAATTCTAGTTATATTTTCTTTATCACAACAATGAAGAGGTAGATAGGGTAGACGAATCCAAATCGGTGCAGTAAGACCTTTCAAAGATTTTGGAGAAAATGAAGGAGATCACTTATCCATGCCAATAATGTATCCTCCAATATATTATGGGCCACCACTAAGCACTTCTTACATTGCCTCAAAAATTTTAAATGAATAGAGAATCCAGTCCATCCCAAGTGTAGTCAAATGAAAATTTCCAAATTTACTCCACTGTCTTCAAAGCTCCAAACTATAAATCGGAAAAGGAATATTATTCCCAAGCACTTTAACCATAAGGGAATTCTTCAAAATTTGAGAATTGTCAATTTCCAAATCAGTGATTAATTTCACCGCCACTCCACCATCCAACATCTCTATTGATCCTATTTTATGGTTTAACTTATATGCTGAGGTTTCATCCAAGAAACAATAAAATTTTCTTTAACCCCTACATTTTCATCAATTACTTTTCCTTCCACATTTGCACTTTTTATCATAGTTAAAATTAATTGATAAATTGCAGCTAATATGACTTTGATTAGCATGTTCAATGTTACACATAAATTTATTGACTTTTAGAATCAGCTTCAAAGAAGAAGAAGCTTCATTATCAAATTTACATGAAGTATGTAACAAATCAGGTTTAATACTTTGGTCCAGTGAATTAGCTTGATGCCAGAACTTCACTACCTTTTATCCTTTGCCTTTAACCGCTGCATTATGTAGAACATGAGGAAGAAATCCTTCTCTAATTACAAAATTCTTCCGAGGCCTAACACTATCATGAACAATACCTTATATCTTTGATCTATTTCTTATTCCATCAGAAATAATATTTGACATTCCAACATTAGTTGGATGTTGCTTAGATGATGTTACACCGATAGGAGATTGCCGATATTCATTCACCATCATGATCTCGGACCATAAAAAACCCCATGAAAATGAAAATCAATTCAAAAAATCAAAATTTACTCACTAGAAATATGGAGCTTCTCTCACTAGAAATCAGCAACTCACTCAAAAATATTTTTTTTGGCACATAATTTTCTAGCTAAGTAATTCACACATTAAAAAATAACCAAGCTTAGGAATTATGTAATATCTTTTGCCCAGTTTGAAGGAGAGTTAATTTATAAAATTTTGGAGAGATTTAGGAAAATGTCCTCATCAAGCTTTACATGACTGGTTGTTTATTCACTATATTTTTAATGGATTGGTAAGATCCCTTAGGTCGATTAAAGATGTAGCTGCTAGAGGATCTCTAATTTTAAATCCATTTGAGGAAGCCTTTGAATTAACTGAGGAAATGACTAAAAATAAATTTTTAGTGGACTTCTAATAAGGTGAATCCTAAAAGTTCGTTAGGGATGTTAGGCCCTATGAATTAGCCCAAAGCTAATTCAAAGAGAGAGGTGAATTGGAAAAAAAATATCTTTAAATCAAAACACAAATAGAAACCAATATCACCATAATAAAAACCAAATGCGCAAAATTAAATGCGAAAGTAATAAAGAAAGAACACACTGGATTTATAGTGGTTCGGTCAAACCATGACCTATGTCCACTTCTTGGAGACACCCTCCAAGTATTGCACTAAAACAAGTGTCTCTCCATTAGCCCCCACAGCTAGGCGGAGAAGCCCTTACAAAATCACTTCCCCCTTCCCCGGTGCGGTGGAGTTGTCGGGTCCTTTGACACCCAAGAGATCTTCTTCTTTGGTGAATTTCCCTCAAGATAAGCCTTGAATCCAATGGTATTAAGGTGCAAGCCTACCGGAGAAACCGTGTGGAATCCCCCTCCACACTCCCTTGAGTCCCCCCTCATGGGATCTTCTCCCTCTCTCAGACTTCACCCGTTCCTCACTCCCTTCTAAGCTCTCTCTTCAAGTTCCCCCAAAAGAACGAAGCTATAATGGCTGCCAAAGACACTTACAAAGTGCCTTATCATAGCTTAAATAAAAGAGCTAAAAACGAGCTCATTAATGCAAGTTGCTGACATTATCGTCCTGGACAATAATAATATCGTCCTGTACAATCAGTGCAATTTAAGCCCAATCAGTAGGGACGAATTGAGACGATCGTAAGAAATTTGTTCTTATCATCCCGGATGATAATATATCATCCTGGACGATCAGTATAAATTATGGAATATCGTCCTGAATATCGCCCTGAAAAAGAGCTATCCGATGTCCAATCGTCTAGCATATCGGCCAGGACGATCTGGAGAACATCCAGGATGATTTGATCGTGCAATCAAGTCATAATTGCTTTCCTTAAATTCCAGAGAAATTTTGGAAAAAATGTCCTGGATCATCCTAGATGATATTTTATAGTCCTGGACAATCCACCTGGATGATGTCCAAAAATAAGTAATTCTTAAATAGATCTGGCTGCAGATTCTTTCTGTTTTGAGCCTATCATCCTGGCCGATACAAAATCGTCCAGGATGATGTGTTTTGCATAATGATGGCTACTTTAATAAGGATGCCCTAATTAGGGTTTCTTCTTTTGAACTGATCGTCCATGCCGATATAAATATCTTCCCGGACGATGTTACCAGAAATAGTAAACTCTAGGGAACAGTCAAAAAATCTTCCATGTTACAAAGCATCAGGAGCCACACCAAATATAATAGACTCAAGAAAGGAAAAAGTGTACAAACTGACTCAAACCTAGTCTACCTAATCTTGAGTTGATTCCAAATTGCAGTCCGATCGTGTGAACCTGAAATGTCAGTAGATAAGGAAGTTGTAGAGAAAAAAGAATGTTTGCTATCATCAAAATCATAAGCCATAGATCCGCAACAATCTCCCCCTTTTTGATGATGGCAAACATTTCAATTTAAATTTGCAATAAGGAACATTTTCTCCTAATCTCCCCCTCACTAGAATAACACTTTAAAAAATAGGGGAGATAAAAATATTTTTGTTGTTTTAAATTTTTTGAAAAAAAAGATACAAATTCAACAGCGTTCTCCCCTTTTGACATTATCAAAAAGAGAGGAGGCACAAACAAAAAACAAAATGACCAAAAGACAAAAATGTTCCCTGATCTAGCGAAAAATAAATATTCTTAAAATGAGAAAGTTACCTCTTGGTTTTAATAAAAAACTTAGTAGAATTGGACTGACAACGCATAGCCCAGAAAAGGTTAAAAATTCAAAATTTGATAATCCAAACTCAAGTTCTTTTAAAGGCTCAAAAAACTTTTTAATCCAATATCTAAATCAAGGAATAAATGGGAAAAAGAAACATTAATTTTTCAAAACTCCTTTCATAAAACATATCTAATAGAAGATCAATGCACGAATTGCTGAATCAGGAACCAAGATTTTCAAGCACAAGTTTCAAACATATCAAGGATTTACTTAAACTTTTAGTAGTATAAGAAAAAATAAGCATATTTTTTTGTGGGATCATTTTATGCATTTTATCACTTGAATGGCTCTTTGAGCATCTTTTGATTTTTAATAAACTTTGTGTATTATTTTTTTTTTTAATTTGGTGTCATTGCGTATCTTTTGATTTGGCATCATTGACCACTTTTTTTTTATTATTTTCCAAAAATATGCTTTTTTTCTTATATTTTCAAAACTAAAGTAAACCCAAATTGTTGACAACACGAACAACTTGATTAAGAAAATTTTAAGGTGGATTCAACAATCTTACAAAAGATTCCTATGCGATACAAAAAATGTAGGGAGATGAAAAAAAAAGTTTCAAAATCCAATTTAAAATATGATGAAGATTTTGAATCAAAAGTAAAATAACCTCTTTAAGAAGAGAGAAAGAGAAACAAAATCATGAGTTCCCTTTGACATTTTTAGAGAAGTCAATTACAACTTACCAAAGATTTCAAGAAAAAAATGGAAGTAGATTTTTCATTTTTAAAAAAGTGAATGTGTGTGTTGATCAGAGAAAAAATTTCACAAAACAAAAAAAATAAAAAGAATAAACAAAAACAAAAACACAAAATAAAAATCTAAACAAAACAAATAAACAAAAAAAGAAACTAACTAAAAACAAAACACAACACAAACACATAAACAAGGCTTTTAACCATTATCTTTCTCTTGGTCCGATGCTTCAAAAACTAGGTCTGCCCAGGAGACTTTTTGCTTTTCATTATCTCCCCAGTTTAAAATTTGATTCGCTTTACCCTTTTCTTTTGCTGGAAGAATTCTTTAATTAGGGTACTGATTTTTCATATGACCAGGCTTCCTACAACGAAAGCAAATAACGTCAGAAAAAATATTAACATCCTTACCATTTTTACCTTTATTCAACTATTATTGATGCTATACTTTGGTGAGCTTTTTGATTTGCTTGACAAGTCATTGTATTCATCACCAACTAAGCTATCTCTTTCCGTATCTTCAGTTTTTAGAACAATCGTTTCACCTACATCCACAAGTCTTTGACACAAATTTTGCTCGTAGGCAATGAGTGAGCCAATCAAATTATTAATAGAATATTCATTCAAATCTTTTGATTCAAAAATAGCAATTACTTTTTCATCGAACTTATTTAGTAGACAACGAAGAATTTTGTTAATTTTTTCAAAATTTGAAAATTCATTTCCTAAAGCATGCAATGATGTTACAATTTTAATAAACCTAGTATACATCTCTAAGATTGTCTCATAAGATTTCATGGAAAATAGTTCATAATCATGCATTAACATATTCAACTTGGATTGCTTGATTTCACTAGTGCCTTCGTACATGGTGTGTAGTTTATCCCAAATTTCCTTACTAGTAGTGCACGTGGATACTAACATAAAATCTTTAGAATTTAAAGCATAAAAAAAGCAATTTAAAGATTTTGCATTCAATTGAGCATCTATTCATTCATCTCTATTCCATTGACTAAAAGGAATATCATTTTTAATTCCATCTAAAATACGTGACTGTAATGAATAACCAGCTAAAATCATATGCCACATGCGAAAATCAATTTATTGCAAAAAAAATAGACATGCAAATTTTCCAAAAATCAAATGTAATATTTTCAAACAAAGGTGGTCTGGTGATTGAATAACCTTCTGCAATATTATGATTTGAAAAATTAGCCATGGGTCAAAAATTCAAAAGCTTTTAAAAACTTATTTTATGAATACCGCTCTAATACCACTTGAAAGTTCGTTAGGGATGTTAGGCCCTATGAACTGGCCCAAAGCTAATTAAAAGAGAGAGGTGAATTGGTAAAAAATATCTTTAAATCAAAAGACAAATCAAAACCAATATCACCATAATAAAAATCAAATGCGAAAATTAAATGCGAAAGTAATAAAGAAAGAACACACCAGATTTGTAGTGGTTCAGTCAAACCTTGACCTACGTCCACTCCTTGGAGGCACCCTCCAAGTATTGCACTAAAATAAGTGTCTCTCCTTTAGCCCCCACAGCTAGGCGGAGAAACCCTTACAAAATCACTTCCCCCTTCCCTGGTGCGGCGGAGTTGTCGGGTCCTTTGAAACCAAAGAGATCTTCTTCTTTGGTGAACATCCCTCAAGACAAGCCTTGAATCCGATGGTATTAAGGTGCATGCCTGCCGGAGCAACCATGTGGAATCCCCCTCCACACTCCCTTGAGTCCCCCCTCACAGGATCTTCTCCCTCTTTCAGCCTTCACCCATTCCTAACTCCCTTTCAAGCTCTCTCTTCAAGTTTCCCCAAAAGAATGAAGCTACAATGGCTGCCAAAGACACTTACAAAGTGCCTTGTCATAGCTTAAATAGAAGTGCTAAAAATGAGCTCATTAATGCAAGTTGCCGACATTATCATCTAGGAAGATAATAATATCATCCTATACGATCAGTGCATTTAAGCCCAATCAGCCGGGACGATTTTAGATGATCATAAGAAATTTGTTCTTATCATCCCGGATGATAATATATCATCCTGGACAATCAGCATAAATTATGGAATATCGTCCTGAACATCGCCCTTAAAAAAAGCTGTCTGATGTTCAATCGTCCAGCATATCGGCCAGAATGATCTGGTGATCGTCCAGGACAATTTGATCATGCAATCAAGTCATAATTGCTTTCCTTAAATTCCAGAGAAATTTTAGAAAAATTGTCCTGGATCATCCTGTACGATATTTTGTAGTCCTTGACGATCCACCTGGACAATCAACCTGGACGATGTCCAAAAATAAGTAATTCCTAAATAGATCTGGCGGCAGATTCTTTCTATTTTGAGCCTATCATCCTGGCCGATACAAAATCATCCAGGACAATGTGTTTTTCATAATGACAGCTGCTTTAATGAGGATGCCCTAATTAGGGTTTCTGCTTTTGAGCTGATCATCCAGGCCGATATAAATATCATTCCGGACGACGTTACCAAAAATAATAAACTCTAGGAAACAGTCAGAAAATCTTCCAAGTTATAAAGCATCAGGAGCCACACCAAATATAATAGACTCAAGAAAGGAAAAAGTGTACAAACTGACTCAAACCTAGTCTATCCAATCTTGAGTTGATTCCAAATTGCAGTCCGATCGTGTGAACCTGAAATATCAGTAGATAACGTAGTTGTATAGAAAAAAGAATGTTTTCTATCATCAAAATCATAAGCTATAGATCTGCAACAAATCTTTAAAGAGCAACAGGAGTTTATAAATTTGATGCTTTATCTTTTTGGTCTACTTAGATGGCTGTAATTTATTAAGAAATTAGGCACTATGTGATTTAGAACTGGATCACATAGGCATAATATTTACACTAATTTTTTAATTAATTCGAGATGTTTGGGCATTACAATGCCTAACATATTAACATCGTAGTATTACTCATTTGATTTTGATCAAACTAATCAATTTGGGAATAAGAAGACACCTTTGGAGGAAGTGATAATGAAAATGGGAATTCAATTGAAGGATCAATATATAACCCTTAAGAAAATAGAAAACCAGATAGGGCAACATGTTTGTTTGATCAACAAATAAAAATTAGAGGAGCAATGCTGTAATATCAAGCTTAGGAGTGAGAAAGATTTAAGAGATACTTATAAGAATAAAGATTAACCTCAAAATTGATAGTGGTGTACAACAAATTATAGAAGCTAAACCTCCTGCCCAATAACTTGAACTCATCTAAGGAACTAAGAGACCCATTAGGAAGGTTGTAGAGTGACCAACACCACCTTTCTCAAGAGGTTAATTAAGAAAACTTTAGATTACCAATTATTTAGGTTCTTAGAAATATTTATAAAGTTAATCATTAACATACCCTTCCCTGAAGACTAAGAGTAGATGACAACATATTCTAAGTTCATGAAGGATGTTTTGAATAAGAAAAAGGAAGTTAGGAGAGCTTGAAACTATTGCCTTAACTAAAAAATGTAGTGCTATCATTCAAAAGAAACTTCCTTAAAAAGTGAAAGAAATTGGTAGCTTCACCATTTGCATGGTAATAGGAGATAAATTCTATGGTAGAGCATTGTGTACTTTAGGATGTAGCATTAATCTTCTTCCCTTATCCATCTTCAAAATATAAGATATAAGAGAGGTTCATCCTACCTGTGTCACTCTTCAACTACCTGATAGATCATTTACTTATCCTAACATATTTGTAAAGGATGTTCTCGTTAAGTTAGATAAGTTTATTTTCACAATTGATTTTATTATCCTATACATTGAAGAGGATAAAAATATATTTATTTTTGTAGAAACTTTATTCTTAGCAACTAGTAAATATATGGAAGATGTTCATAAAGGGGAATTGACTATGATAGTACAAGATCAAGAAGAAACTATAGATGTTCTTAAATCTATGAAATTCCAAAATGAATGAATAATAATTATTTTAGAGTTGAATTGGAAGAATCTGTGGTGGAGGATTTCAAGGAAGACTTGATGGAAGAAAAATATGAGAAGATTGAATTGTAAAGGAATGTTGAGGACTTAGGAGAATTTATTCAATCTATTGGAAATACTACACCCTTGATTAGAACATTAAGGTCATTTGTAGAGGAAGCCCCTATTTTATAAATTAAACTTTTATCCTGCCATCTCAAGTATGTCTTTTTTGGTAGAGACTCAACTTTGCCGATGATAATTTATATAAGATAGAAAATAGAATAGGAAGGTATGTTGATTAGGTTTTTAAGTGGTTATAAGAAAATTTTTGATGGACTATAGCTAATAATAGAGGAATTAATACCACACTATGCATGTATAGGATTTTAATAAAGGTGAATTCTATACCAAAAGAATATTCTTTAAGAAGACTAAAACCATCTATGAAAGATGTTATTAAAAAGAAAAACTTAAATGGTTAGTTGCATGAATTATTTACCCCATTTTTAAATAGCACTTTGTGATTCTTATTCACTGTCCCTAAGAAGGTTGGTTCAACTGCATTATCTAATGAACATAATAAGCTTATCCTCACTAGGACCATCACTAGTTAAAGACCCATGCATTTTCTTGATTAGATGGTATATAGGTTGGCAGGACATTCTTTCAAGTATTTTTTAGAATGATATTCAGGGTATCACCAGATTTTTATAGCACTTGAGGACTAGGAAAAGACTACCTTTACAAATCCTTATGGGAGTTTTTCTTTTAAACGAATTGCTTTTGGTCTTTCAAATACTTCTGCTATATTCTAGAGATTTATTATGTCTAAATTTATTTATTTAATTGAGTAGGGAATTAAAATATTTATGGACAACTTTTCTATATTTTGTATTGTTGAAAGAGTTGCTACTTAGCTTTGCATGTTTTACATTCTTGCAACTTGTATATTTTGATGATTCCAAATATTATTATTTTCTCCTAACACATTTTGAAAGAATTGTTTTTGGTCTTGTATGCACTAAAATTTCAGGAAAATCATACTCTAGATTGTTGAAGACTTCAAATATGTTTATTCTTGATCAATATGAATTAGGTTGTTAAACCTAAGCTTATGTCCCAGCGGCTAACCAAGAGGGGGGTGAATTAGTAATTAAAAAAAAGTTTATCCCTCTTCAAAATTTAGCACCAAGAAAATTAACTTTAGTGAATTTTATAGAAAACATTTTTCAACCATAACTTAGAAACAATAAAACAAAAATAAAAAGCAATAGAAAAATAAAAGACACGAGATTTATCGTGGTTCGATCAAACACGACCTACATCCACTCCCCGGAGGCACCCTCTGAGTATTGCACTAATACCACTTGTGACTATCCTTTTGTACCCACGGCAAGGCGGAGAAGCCTTTACAAAACTCTCTTCCACCACTACCCGGCATAACAGAGAACCGTTGTCCTTTTACACTCTTCTCAGTGTTGGCAGAGAACCGTTCATCCTTTCACACTCTCCTGATGTAGGCAGAGAACCCTTCGTCCTTTCACACTTTCCTAGTGTGGGTAGAGAACCCTTCAGTTATTCACACTCTCCAAGTGTGGGCAGAGAACCGTTCGGCTGTTCACACTCTCCAAGTGTCGGCAGAGAACCGGATCTCCTTGACAGATCTTCTTCACAAGAAATCTAGAAGGAAGAGAGAAAAGAGTGAAGTATTCAAAAACTAAAAGTAGAGACTCTTACCTTTGAGTACCAAGTGAAACCTTCATGCTCTAGTAGTAAGAATTCTGCTCCAAACACTCTCTCACATTCTCTCCTTAACTCTCCTTTCAATTGGCATGAAGATCAGTAGGCAAAAAGATTAAGTGACAGTTTATATTGGACTTTATATAGGAAAGACACAAAAAATCATCCAAAAACTGCAAAAATTCAAGTCTGTCAGCAGTAGATTGTCCCGTACGATCGTGGATCATCCCAGACGAAGTTACTTAAATCAGTTGAAAATGAACCCAATGTATTTTAGTATGAACTGACTTCATACACGTTAATCATCCTGTATGAATAAGGTTCGTCTGGTACGAACGGTTATACCATAGGTCGATTCTGAAATATGCAGGAAGTCGCCAAATTTTGAAGAGTCAGTTCACTTCGTCCTGGGACGAATATGAGTTCTTCTGGATGAAATTTTTGTAGAGGACATTTCATCCTTGGACTAATTGGAGTTTGTCTGGATAAAAATTTTCCCGAGAGCATTTCGTCCTGGCATAAATATAAATTTCTTCTGAAAAAAATTTTTCAGAGAACATTTCATCCTGGGACGAATTGGAGTTCATCTGGATGAAAATTTTCCAGAGATCATTTTGTCCTGACACGAATATGAATTTTATCTGAACAAAAATTTTCCAGAGCCCATTTCGTACTAGGATGAATAGGAAATTCGTCCTGGACGATCAGGACTTATAAAAATTTTCTACACTTCCTGTGTGTTCCATTGCTCTTCCGAGGAGATAACTAACTTGATCGTTCCGTACGAACAGTGTTCGTCCCATACGATCAGTATAATTTTTTAAATATCTCCTTAAGTATGTGTGTGTTTACGCAATTATAATCACTCCCTCTCAAACTCAATTCAAAGAAAAATACAAGATTCTATTTACGATATATCTTATGTTGAATTTGATTTGAAGTCTTAGTTAATCTGGAGTTCGAATTTCTTGAAATGCTAGTCCACACAAGAGAAAAAACCAATCTTCCAAAAAGTGTTAGGAAATAACAAAACTTAAAACAATATTATTTGTAATCATCAAAACTAAACAAGCTGCAAGAATGTAAAACATGCAATTAGCAACTCTCTTAATAATCTCCTCCTTTTTAATGATGGCAAAATAATTATTATTTATATAATTTTTAAATTTTAAGAATCTCCTAAGCTCTCCCTGAATTGATGAACATTTGAAAATAAAGAGGCTTTGCACAACAGTTTTATCTCTCCCTTTTTTAAAAATTTTAAAATGCAACAAAAATAATACTATGAAATAGAAATACTATACGAATAAAGATACGAGTTACGAAAAGATACGAACAAATAATATTTTCTCCACCTTTTTGACAACAGCAAAAAGAGAAGAAGAAAAAGACCAGAAATATAAGCAGTCATAAAATAAACCTTTGATAATTGATCCTTGAAAGTGATTGAAATAAATTTTACAAATAAAATAAAAAATTAGGCAAATCATAGTAATTCATAGAATTTAAGAAGAGATATAACTTTGATAATAAAAAGTATATATCAAAAATATGAGTTGATTTAGACACTAAGATAGAGAAAATTATTGCAAAAAGGATGAATTGAAAATTTATATATTTCAAATTTCAATATGGAATATAAATGTACTGAAGATCAATTTTAATTAAGAGATTAAAAAAATATGGAAAGAATTAACTACCACATTTGGCGCTTTGCACATCTTTTTCAAATTTGTGGCACATTTTTGTGCATCTTTTTATTTGTGGGCTTATTTTGTGCCTCTTTTTCAAATTGCAAACCTTTACGTATTCCTTTTGATTTTTTTGTACTTTTGTATATTTTTCAAGAGTAATCGTATTCTTTCCAAAATCATTAATAAAAATTTCAAATTTTTCTAAGTGCATAAATATTTATTGATAAGTGAAATACAAAATAAGAAAACATCACAATTGCAATAATAATATTAGACATTAATGTAGTCTAAAAGAGATATGAAATTGACAATCTTAATTACATTAAGTTATAAGCAAAACTTAAATTTAAAAAAATTAGATTTTCTAATGAATTTTATTTTAACTTGCATTTCAAAGTATATCACTCTTAAGATAAAAAATTATAATGATTATCATATGGGCTAACACACTTTTCAAAAATAAGATTAAATTCAAAACAAGATAACTTATATTGATATCAAAATAAAGGATATTACAATCTCAGCAAATGATATCAATACGACATAAGATTCAAAAACAAAAACGTCTAATGAAAAGAAAATACGTCACATTTTCCTAAATCACAAAACTAACACATCAACTAAAGAAAACATATAATCAAGTACATGAAATCATTCTGATGGACCCTGATTTGGAGGAGGAGGAGGAGGTGCAGCATCGAAGAAGCTGAAATAGCTACTTATCATAAGCATATTGGAATTTATATCGTTTATATGTTCTCACATAAATCCCATATCTTGAGTGTACTGTATATCCTACTGCTGCATATGAGCTTCAATTTGATCAAACCTTTGAACAAAGTGAGTCTCTAAACGGTCAAATCTTTGAACCAAATCCTGATAATTTGGTTCATTTGTAGGTGCAGGTGTAGCTTCATGTTCTTCCTCAGTATCACTAATAACATGCATTTTACTTGGATCATCTTTATTGAAGATTGCTTTAGATGATCCATTATTGTAGTAGAGTGGTTCTTCAAAATCTTGATCAGGATGAACCAAATTGTATTTCTTCTCCAGAATGTAGGCAACTAGATGTCCTAAGACAATGTTCTTCTTTCTTTTATGTTCGATATGACCAATTTCAGAGAGTCCATAAAGATAGTCATGGATTAGTTTGGCTTCTTTTATAGGTTGTTTAGTCATAATCAAGTAGGTTACCATAGAAAGAAGAGGAGTAATGTTGATTCTATTACCAACTTTAGGAATTATAAAAGTTCTAAGAATATGCTGGATGATACGAGCATTACGAACGAGACTGGATACTTTAGGCATATGCTCGTTAAAAATGATTCCTCTAATCACTGTATTAATTTCAGACCATTCATATTCAGAAGTGGTGGTCAAGGTATATGCTCTAGTTCCCTTAGTTCTTAAGTTTAAAAAGATTCCTAGGTCAGCCTTGGTGATTTTAACTTTTTTCTTAAAGACATAGAACAGATTACAGAATCGTCGGAGTTGAAAGACATGTTTGCCAGGAAATAGTGAAAGGTTTCTTTGTTTTAGAGATAAACTAGTGTGAGGATGAAACCAAACTGAGTTGAAGCAAAGAAGTTCATTACCTGAAAGGTCAGTTGATCCTGGAGAAGAATTCTAGAGGGAGTGATCTTAGCAGACACGTATATGGGAAATGACTCTTCATTGGCTTTGGAAAGAAAGTTATCAGAAGGGTTTCTAGGTGGTCCCTTGACTAGAGTCTTTTGTCGCATGCTTAAACTTGCCATTTAAAAGGATCTAAAGGATGAAAGGTTTTGAAAGTGATGTGTGAGAAATGACTATTGAGTTCAAAAGCCCGCCAATTTATTGATAAATGACTGTTCGTACAGACCAAATTTACGTTAGTCCCGTACGAAATTCGATTCGTCCTGTACGAAATAATTTTGTATGGATGAATGAATGAGTCCAAAATAAAATGGATTTTCATAATCACACAACTTACGAAGCATCCTTTCATACATACTTTTAACCAAAATGATCATACAGACGAACACGTGTTCATCCTGGACGATCAAAACTTATGATCATTTTAATGGCTGTTAAAACCGTCCCCTCCATCGAATCGATATGTGTTCGCCCGGACAAACCAAAGGTTCGTACGTATGAAATACATCAATAAAAACTACCTTATCCATTTAACTTTCATTCAATCATCCCTAGTTTAAACAATTTTGTCCTGGACGATCGTGGCAATCATACAGACGAAGTGAAAATTAAAAACTAAAAAAACTACATGCAAACGGTTTAAAATCCGACAGTTTGACACACTACACAATTCGTCCCGTATGAAAACATCTCATCCCGGATGATTTTCACTTAAAATTTTTTAAAACATGCACTCAATAAAAAAACTAAAACAAAAATGCATAAAATCACAAAAACAAAAAAACCCAAATATAGAAAATCACAAACACAATATAAACAAAGTCATAAAACACACAAATACATTAACTAGAAAATACATATAAATATTGCAGAAAACATTTTTAATTAAGCATTCAAATCAATTACATCAAGCCTTGTTCTTAATGCACTAAAAATATCAAAGGCTAAAGGTTATGTAAAAATGTCTGCAAGTTGATTTTCAGTAGAAACATGAGTAAGTTCAATTTCTTCTTTGGATACATGATCCCTTATGAAATGATGTCTTATGTCTATATGTTTGGTTCTTGAATGTTGAATATGATTTTTAGAAATACAAATAGCACTAGTGTTATCATAATAAATTGGAATAGTTCCTATAGTTAATTCTAAATAAATCAACTGTTGTTTCAACCAAAGTACTTGTGCCACACAACTTCCTAATGCAATATATTCAGCTTCTATAGTAGATAGGGCTACTAAATTTTATTTTCTACTGGACCAAAATACTAAAGAATTTCCAATAAACTGACATGTTCAAGAAGTGCTCTTTATATCCACCCTACAACCTGCAAAGTCAGAATTTGAATAACTAATTATTTCAAATGAAGAGCTAAACTTAGGATACGAAATTCCTAAGTTTTGAGTTCCTAATAGATATCTCAGAATCCTTTTTACTACTGTTAAATGTGATTCTTTTGGATCTGACTGATATCTAGCACACAAATGAACACTAAACATGATATCGGGCCTGCTAGCTATCAAGTAAAGTAAAGATTTAATTATTCCTCTAAATTTTTTTTTATCAACAGATTTTCCCTTAGGTTCCTTATCCAACTGAACTGAAGAACTCATAGGTGTACTAAAAGGTTTAACATTATCCATTTCATACTTTTTGAGGATGTCCTTAACATACTTTAACTGACAAAGAAATGTTCCTTCCTTAATTTTCTTAATGCTAAATCCTAAAAAGTAGCTTAAATCTCCCATTAGACTCATCTCAAATTCACTACTCACTATTTTAGAAAAATAATCACAAAGATTTTTATTTGAAGATCCAAAGATAATGTCATCCACATAAATTTCTACAATGAGTATCCTTTCTCAATATCTTAAAAAAAAGAGTTGTATCCACACTTCCTTTTTCAAATGATCTTTCATGTAGGAAGGTGCTCAACCTCTCATACCAAGCCCTAGGTGCCTATTTCAATCCATATAATTCCTTTTTTAATTTGAAAATATGATTTGGGATTTTAGAATTTTTATAACCTGGTGGTTGTTCTACAAAAACATCTTCTTGAATTACCTCATTTAAAAAGGTACTTTTTACATCCATTTGATATAATTTAAATCCTCTAAAATAGGCAAAGGCAAGCAAAACCCTAATTGCTTCAAGTCTTGCTACAGGGGCAAAAGTATCCTCAAAATCAATCCCTTCAATCTGATTATATCCCTTAGCAACTAATCTAGCCTTATTTCTAATGACTACTCTTGAGTCATTCATTTTATTTTTGAATACCCACTTAGTTTCAACTACACTTTGATCATTTGGCCTTGTAGTTAATTCTCAAACTTTATTTCTTATAAATTGATTTAATTCTTCTTGCATGGAAAAAATCCAAAATTCATCCGTAAGTGCTTGATCAATATTAATGGGTTCTATAGTTGAAATGAAGGCTGAATGATTGACTTCTTTGTTTAATCCACGCCTAGTCCTTACACCCTCACTAGGTTCACTAATTATTAACTCTTTTGGGTGGTTTTTAGAAAATCTCAAATCTCTAGGCAAAGGATTTTCTACCTTCAAATTTTCTTCCAAATTTTCTTCTAAATTTATTTTATTAATCTTTTGGGAGTTATCCTTAATCTCATCTTTTACAACATTTGGCTCTTCCAAATTTCCAGATTCATCAAATACAATATGCGTGGTCTCATCAATTACCAAATTTCTTCTATTGAATACTCTATAAGATTTTTCAACACTTGAGTATCCAACAAAAATTCCTTCATCTGATTTTGGATCAAATTTTCCTAAGGCAGATTTTCCATTGTTATGTATAAACACCTATCAACAAAAAATATGCAAATGAGATAAATTAGGTGTTCTTCATTTTAGTAACTCATAGGGTGTTTTATTTAATTTAGATCTCACATTCACCCTATTCAGAATATAACATGCAGTGCTAACTGCCTCAGCCCAAAAGTATTTAGGAAGTAAGTATTCTGCCAACATTGCTCGGGCGGCTTCTATTAATGTTCTATTTTCCTTTCGACTACCCCATTCTGCTAAGGGGTTCTAGGTGCAAAAAAATTGTGATTAATTCCTTTCTCCTTACAAAAATCCTCAAATCTTTCATTTTCAAATTCTACTCCAAGATCACTTTGTATAGTCATGATTTCACACCCAAGTTTTCTTTGAATCCAAGTCAACAAATTTCTAAATTTTTCAAATGATTCACTCTTATGAAATAGAAATCAAACCCATGTGAATCTTGAGTAATCATCCATAATCACAAATTCGTATACATTTCCTCCTAGACTTACAGTTCCAACTGGTCCAAAAAAATCCATATACAAAATCTCTAATGGTTTACTAGTTCTAAGATCTTTATTAGATTGAAAAGAGGACTTCACTTGCTTTTTTAATTGACAAGCATCACAAAGGTGGTCCTTAGTAAAGTCTAGCTTTGGTATACCTCTCACTAAGTTCTTTTGGGTAATTCTCCTAAGATTTTTCATACTAGAATGACAAAGTTTCCTATGCTAAAGCCATGACTCATCAGAAATAGTTTTTTTACAAAAAGTAATAGGAGTTTGAATACAGTTCAAATCTAACATATAAACATTGTTTACCCTTTTACCATTCAAAAAATCATTTCCATTTAGGCTTAAAATGCAGTTAGTATGAGAAAATTTTACACAATATCCTTTGTCATATAGCTGGTTTATACTTAACAAATTATGCTTTAAGCCTTATACCAATAGCACATTTTTAATATAAAAATTCTTTAGAATTTTAGTCATACCTGTCCCAATCACCTTCCTTGTGGTGTTATCTCTAAGTGTAACCTTGCCTCCACTCCTAGCTTCTAGCGATATGAATTATGCAGTATCTCCATTCATATGCTTTGAACATCCGCTGTCCATGTACCATATGCTCTCACGAGGTCTTGTGTGTGAGCGACCCTGCAAGATTATCAAATGTTTGACCTAGGAATTCAAATAATTTTGGATTCTCCTTTTGGAAATTTATAAAGAGATGCATGTATGATATGTCTAGATTTATGCATCTTAGGATTCCACACCAAATAAATTTTCTTCTTCAAAGTACAGGTGTGAGCTATGTGTCTAATCAATCCACAATTATTACATTTGACTTTTGAAAAAGAATTCTTAAGTCTACTACTATTCATTTGTCTATTTAGGGATTGCATAAATTTAGGATACAAAATAAAATTAGTAAAATCTTCAAGTTTAGGGGTATCCTATTATCCTCGAGAGCTTTTATCGTTAATTTGTAAAATGAATTCATATTTTCCAAAATTCGATTTGTATAATTTGATCTATAAATCCTTCTATTTGATTCTTTCTTAAAATTTTTAAAATTTTTTCAAGTTCTGCATAGGATGATTTTAAATTTTCATGATTTTTATTCAATTTATCAAACTCATCAAGTAATTTCTTATAGTTGTCATCAATTAAAGCATGTTCTTTCGTAAGGATTTCATGATTCTTTTATAATTCTTTAAATTCTAAACTTAGACTAGCATGCATTTTTTCATTTTCCTATATGCATCATGTATGTATTTAGAAACTTCAAAAAGTTAATCATAACTTAAGTCACATACCTCTTCTTGATCTGACTGATCAAGACTGTCAGCCATTAAGCACAGATTAGTGACTTCCTCTTTCTTTTCTATCTCTGACGAGTCTGAAGCTGAGTCTGCCAGAAAAGATCTTTAGAATTTCTTCTTACCCTTCTTCACAAATGGTTTCTCTTTTACCTTCTCCTTGGTAGGAGTGGCTTTACATTTTGGTCAATCTGTCTTAATATGTCCAGGTTTCCTGCACTCATAGAAAATCACATCATTTGAAACCTTGGCATTTCTATTGAATTTATCTCTATTCCATTGCTGGCATCTCCTCTGCTTCCTCTTTAGAAAGCTTCTGAATTGTCTAGTCATCAATGCGATATCATTTTCATCCTCAGGTTGTGAGTGTTCACTCTCAGACTCCTCCACTTTTAGTACTATATTTTTCTCCTTTCGTGGTTCACCTGCATCAATCTTTCTTTTGCTAACTCCTTGCTCGTAAGCAATTAACGAACCAAGAAGGTTGTCAATAGAGTAAATGTTTAGATCTTTAGACTTTATAATTACAATAATTTTAGCATCATAAGCAGTAGGCAAACAACGAAGAATCTTATTAACCATTTCAGCATTCATTAGTTCCCTACCTAATGCATGTAAAGAGGTGACTATTTGTGTGAATCTTATGTACATATCAGAAATGGATTCATTAGGTTTCATGCGAAACAGTTCATAATTATGTAATAAGATATTAAGTCTTGATTGCTTAACCTCATTAGTCCCCTCATATGTTATACAAAGTCTATCTCATATGTCCTTTCCACTCTTGCAAGTAGAAACCTGCATGTAATCTTCTAATTTAAGTGCACAAATGAACTATTCAAGCATTTGGCATTTAGTTATGCTAATTCACATTCTTCTACTGTCCAATCCACAAAAGGTGTTTCAACTCTAACTCCATCAACTAGTCTAGTTGGTTTTGTATACCCTTCCTGAACTAAGATCCACATACGATAATCAAGTGACTGTAAAAATATAGACATGTGTGTTTTCCAAAAATAAAAAGGAATATTATCGAATAATGGAGGTCTAGTTATAGAGTAACCCTCAGGTGTATTTCAGTTTCCAAATGTAGCCATCTACGTTAATAAAAAAGTAGTCTAAACTTATGATTTTAAAACAAAGCTTTGATACCACTTGTTGATTCTTGATCAATATGAATTAGGTTGTTAAACCTAAGCTTATGTCCCAGCAGCTAACCAAGAGGGAGGTGAATTGGTAATTAAAAAAAAAAAATTATCCCTCTTCAAAATTTAGAACCGAGAAAATTAACTTTAACGAATTTTATAGAAAACATTTTTCAACCACAAGTTAGAAATAATAAAACAAAAACAAAAAGCAGCGAAAAAAATAAAAGACACGAGATTTATAGTGGTTCGGTCAAACATGACCTATATCCACTCCCCGGAGGCACCCTCCTAGTATTGCACTAATACCACTAGTGACTCTCTTTTTGCACCCACAGCAAGGTGGAGAAGCCTTTACAAAACTCTCTTCCACCACTACCCGGTATGGTAGAGAACCGTCATCCTTTTACACTCTTCCCAGTATTGGCAAAGAACCGTTCATCCTTTTACGCTCTCCCGGTGTAGGCAGAGAACCCTTCATCCTTTCACACTCTCCTAATATGGGTACAGAACCCTTCGACTGTTCACACTCTCCAAGTGCGAGCAGAGAACCCTTCGGCTGTTCACACTCTCCAAGTGTGGGCAGAGAATTCTTCGGCTGTTCACACTCTCCAAGTGTCGGCAGAGAACCAGATCTCTTAGACAGTTCTTCTTCAGAAGAAATCTAGAAGGAAGAGAGAAAAGAGTAAAGTATTCAAAAAGCAAAAGTAGAGACTCTTAGCTTTGAGTACCAAGTGAAACCTTCACGCTCCAGTAGTAAGAATTCTCCTTCAAACACTCTCTCACACTCTCTCCTTGACTCTTCTATAAATTGGCACGAAGATCAGTATGCAAAAAGATTAAGTGACAGTTTATATTATACTTTATATAGGAAAGACACAAAAAATTGTCCAAAAACTGCTAAAATTCAAGCATGTCAGCAGTGGATCGTCCCGTACGATCGTGGATCATCCCAGACGATGTTACTTAAATTAGTTGGAAATGAACCTTATGTATATTAGTACAAACTGACTTTGTATACGTTAATCATCCCGTACGAATAAGGTTCATCGGGTATAAATGGTTATACCATAGGTTGGTTTCGAAATATGCAGGAAGTCACCAAATTTTTAAGAGTCGGTTCACTTTATCCTGGGACGAATATGAGTTTATCTGGAAGAAATTTTTACAAAGGACATATCATCCTGGGATTAATTGGAGTTCATCTGGATGATAATTTTCCAGAGAGCATTTCATCCTGGCACGAATATGGATTTCGTCTGAATGAAAATTTTCTAGAGGAAATTTTGTCTTGAGACGAATTAGAGTTCGTCTGGATAAAAATTTTTCAGAGAGCATTTCATCCAAACACAAATATGAATTTTGTCTGAAAAAAAATTTTGTAGATCCCATTTCATACTGGGACTAATAAGAAATTCGTCCTGGACGATCAGGACTTCGAAAAATTTTCAATGCTTCCTGTTCGTTCCATTGCTCTTCCGAGAAGATAATTGACTTGATTGTCCCATACGAACTATGTTCGTGCCGTACGATCAGTATAATGTTTTAAAGATCTCACTAAGTATGTGTGTGTTTACACAATTTCAATCATTCCCTCTCAAACTCAATTCAAAGAAAAATACAAGCTTCAATTTATAAATTATCTTATGTTGAATTTGATTTGAAGTCTTCATTAATCTGGAGTTCGAATCTCCTAAAATGTTAGTCCACACAAGTGCAAAAACAAATCTTCTAAAAAATGTTAGGAGATAAGAAAACTTAAAATAATAATATTTGGAATCATCAAAACTATACAAGTTGCAAGAATGGAAAACATGCAAATAGCAACTCCTCTTAACAAAATCAAGTTCAGCTTAGAATATTTTATAAATTGAAGTCTATATTTTTCATTTTATTAAGTCTGAGAGAATGTGATTGTAATTGAGTAACTTAGTACACACACACCAGGGGAGAACTAAAATTCATAATTTTTAAAATTGGTCATACAGTACAAACCATGTTCGTATGGGATGATCTGGTCAGTTAAAACTCTCGAATGAGCAAAATAATGAAAAGAGAGGGCCAAAATTCTTTTCTAAGTACTATTCATCCAAATGATGTTTTTCATTCGTCATAGGATGATGGGCTCTAGACACATTAATTCGAATGATAATTATCATTCATTCTAGGATGATGCTCTCTGGATGAGTTCGTCCGGATAAAAATTATGGTTTATCCTAGGATGAAGGGCTCGGTATTCGCCAAAATGAACAATTCGTCCAGATGATATTTTTTGTTTGTCCCAGGATGATGGGCTTTGGATGTGTTCATTCAAACAATATTTATCGTGCATCCCAAGACGGTGCTCTCTGGATGGGTTAGTCTAGACAATAATTATAGTTCATCCTAGGACGATGGGATTTGGATTGGCCAAAATGAACTATTCATCCAGACGATATTTATGGTTCATCCCAGGATGATCTTTTCTATTCTGGAGACTTAAAATTGGTGCTGCATTTTCATACCAACGAACCTTGGGAATAACTGTTCGTACCAGATGAATTTAGTTCGTACGGGATAATTATAAGGTATGAAGGTAGTTAATACTGATTCATATATTATTCGTACGCAAAAATTTTTACACTATTTATACGTACAAAATTGGATCGTACGGGACGATCGTGGATGGTCAGATATTTAAAATTGCAATTTTTGAATGGTTTTTCATGTCTTTTCTATAAAAGGACCAGTTTTGATTGTCTTAAAATCTTTTTGTCTTTTGGTCTTCGTGAATACTGAAGGGAGATTAAAGAAGAGAGTGCGAGAGAGTGTTTAAAGAAGAGTTCTTACTACTGGAGAGTGAAGGGTTCACTTGGTTACTCAAAGGTAAGAATCTTTATTTGTAATTTGTGATTACTTCACTCTTTTCTCTTGTACTTCTAGATTTCTTGTGAGAAGATCTTTTAAGGAGATCCAGTTCTCTGCCGATACTAGAGGAGTGTGAACTGCTGAAGGGTTCTCTGCCTACACTTGGAGAGTGTTAAAGGATGAAGGTTCTCTGCCTACACTTGGAAGGTGTGAAAGGATGAAGGTTCTCTGCCTACACTTGGAAGGTGTGAAAGGATGAAGGTTCTCTGCCTACACTTGAAGAGTGTGAACAGTCAACGATTCTCTATCGACACTTGGAGGGTGTAAAAGGTTAACGGTTCTCTACCGCACTGGGTAGTGGGAGAAGAGAGTTTTTGTGAAGGCTTCTCCACCTTGATGTGGGAGAAAAAGGAGAGACACTTGTAATAATAGGGCAATACCTAAAGTGGGAGACTTCAGGGAGTTGATGTAGGTCGTGTTTGACCGAACCACTATAAATCTTATGTCTTTTTATTTTCCGCTACTTTTTATTTTCTGTTTGTGCTTATCTGCGGTTGAAAAACAATTTCTAAAAAATTCACTAAATTTAAATCAGTTTAAGAGAAGATTTTTTAAATTACCAATTCACCCCCCTCTTGGTTAGCCTTTTGGGACATAAGCTTAGGTCTAACAACCTAATTCATAATTAATAAGTTTCAATAAGTGATACAAGAGCTTTATTTCAAAACCAAAAGTTTAAACTACTTTTTGTTTAATGACCATGGCTACATCAGAAAACTGAAATACACCTGAAGCATATTCAATCACAAGACCTCCTTTGTTTTATAATATCCCTTTTGATTTTTGGAAAACACACAGGTCTACATTTTTACAGTCACTTGATTATCGCATGTGAATTTTATTATAAGAAGGGTATACAAAACCAACTAGACTAGTTGATGGCATTAGAGTAGAAACACCCTTTGCAGACTAGACAATAGAAAAACGTGACTTAGCATAGCTAAATGCTAAATGTTTAAATAGTTTCTTTTTTGCACTTAAGTCAGAAGATTACATGCGGGTTTCCACTTGTAAGAGTGGAAATGACCTATGGGATAGACTTTGAATAACATATGAAGGGACTAATGAAGTTATATAATTTAGACTTAGTTTATTGTAACATGATTATGAATTATTTCACATGAAACCTAATGAAACCATTTCTAGCATGTACATAAGATTCATACAAATAGTCACCTCTTTGCATGCATTGGGTAGGGAACTAACGAACGCTGAAATGGTTATTAAGATACTTCATGTTTTGCCTACTATATATGATACTAAAATAACTACGATTATAGAGTCTAAAGATTTAAATGTTTACTCTATTGATAATCTTCTCAGATCACTAATTGCTTATGTGCAAGGAGTGAGTCAATGAAAGATTATTGTAGGTAAACCACGAAGGGGGAAGAACATAACACTAAAAGTAGAGGAGTCGAAGAGTGATCTATCATAATCTGAGGATGAAGACGACATCGGACTAATGACTAGACAGTTTAGAAGTTTTCTGAAGAGGAAGCAAAAAAGACACCAGCAATAGAATCGAGGTAAATTCAATAGGAATGTTAAGGTTTCAAATAATGTTATTTGATATGAGTGCAGGAAACTTGGACACATTAAGTAAGACTGCCCAAAACTCAAAGCCACTCATAGCAAGGAGAAGGTAGAGGAGAAACCAATGATGAAGAAGGGCAAAAAGAAATTCTAAAGATCTTTTTGGACGGACTCAGCTTCAGACTCATCAGAGATTGAAAAGAAAAAGGAAGTCACCAATCTGTACTTAATGGCCGATAAACTTAATCAGTCAGATCAAGAAGAGGTATGTAACCTGACTTACAATGAACTTTTAGAAGTCTCTGAATGAATATATGTTGCATATAGGAAATTAAAAAAAATGCATTCCAATCTAAACTTAGAGTTACAAGAATTCCAAAGAGAATAAGAGATCCTTAAGAAAGATCATGCTTTAATTGATAACAACCACTTGAAATTACTTGATGAGTTTGATAATTTGAATAAGAACCATGAAAATTTAAAACTATCCTATGCAGAACTTAAAAAAGAATTTAAAGATTTTAAGGATGATTTAGAGAGAAAAAATTATTTAATAAACATAAATCGTATAATGGAAGATATGAATACCTTTTACAAACTGAAGATAAAAGCTCTCAAGAATAATAGGATACCTCCAAGACTTGAAGATTTCACAAATTCTATTTTGCAATCAAAATTTATAAAATCCATGAAAAGGTAGAATAATTATAGAAGATTAAGAAACCCTTTTCCTAGAGTCAAATGCTTTAATTATGGATTGTTTGTACATATAGCACACACCTGTACATTGAATAGAAAAACTTATTTTGTGTGGAAGCCTAAGATGTATAAATCTTGTCATAACATACATGCATCTATTTATAATTTATAAAACGGTGAACCCAAACTTGTTTGGGTTCCTAGATCTAATGTTTGATTATTTTATAGGATCTCTCTCACATAAGGCCTTGTTAGAGCATATGATACTTAGATAGCGGTTACTCAAAGCATATGACTGGAGATATTGCATAATTTATATCGCTGGAGGCTAACAGTGGAGACAGGGTTACACTTGGAGATAACACCACAAGGAAGGTGGTTGGATCAGGTATGATTGGAAATCTTAAAAACTTTTTTATTGAGAATGTACTACTTGTAGAAGGCTTAAAGCATAATCTATTAAGTATTAGCCAGCTATGTGATAAAGGATACTGTGTTAAATGTTTCCCTACTAGCTGCATATTAAGCCTAAATGTTAATGATATTTTGTATGGTATACGGGTAAATAATGTGTGTATGATAGACTTGAATTTTATCAAAACTCATACTAATTTTTGTTTAAAAACTATTTCTGATTAGTCATGGCTTTGGCATAGGATACTTTGTCACTCTAGCATGAAAAATCATAGGAGAATTACCCAAAAAACCTTAGTGAGAGGTATACCAAAACAAGACTTTATTAAGGATCACCTTTGCGATGCATGTCAATTAGAAAAATAGGTGAAGTCCTATTTTCAGTCTAATAAGAATTTTAGAACTAGTAAACCATTGGAGATTTTACATGTGGATCTTTTTGGACCAGTTGAAAATATAAGTCTAGGAGGGAAGATATACAGATTTATAATTGTGGATGATTTCTTGAGATTCACATGGATTAGATTTTTATATCATAAGAGTGAATTATTTGATGAATTTAGAAATTTTTCAACTTGGATTCAAAGGAAACTAGGATACAAGATTTTGATAATTCAAAGTGATCATGGAGGAGAATTTAAAAATGAAAAATTTAAGGATTTTTATAAGGAGAAAAGGATTGATCATAATTTTTCTGCACCTAGAACCCCTCAGCAGAATGGAATAGTCAAAAAGAAAAATAGAACATTAATAGAAGCCACTCGAGCCATGTTGGCAGAATATTCACTTCCTAGATATTTTTGGGTTGAGGCGGTTAGCACAACATGTTATGTTCTGAACATGGTGAATGTTAGATCGAACTTGAATAAAAGATCCTATGAGTTACTAAAGGGGAGACAAAGAAATTTTAATATAGAACACCTAATTTATCACATTTTCATGTTTTTGGATGTAAGGTGTTCATTCATAATAATAGAAAATTTGCCTTAGAAAAATTTGATCCAAAATCAGATGAAGAATTTTTTATAGGATACTCAGGTGTTGGAAAATCTTATAGAGTATTCAATAAAAGAACTTTAATAAATGAGGAGACTACACATATTATATTTGATGAATCTAGAATTTTGGAAGAGCCGATTGTTGAAGATGATGAGATAGAGATTGACTCCCAAAAGATTGAGAAAATAAATTTGGATGAAAATTTTGAGATAGAAAACCCAATGCTTAAGGATTTAAGATTTTCTAAAAACCACCAAACGAAATTGATCATAGGTGAACCTAGTGAGGGTGTTAGGACTAGGCATTGTCTGAATAAAGAAGTCAATAATTTAGCCTTTATTTCAATGATAGAACCCATAAATATTGATCAAGCATTTTCGGATGAATTTTTGATATTAGCTAAGCAAGAAGAATTAAATCAATTTGTAAGAAATGAGGTTTGGGAATTAACTGCAAGGCCAAAGGATCAAAGTGTAGTTGGAATTAAGTGGATATTCAAGATCAAAATGAATGACTCGGGAGTAGTCATTAAAAATAAGGCTAGATTGGTGGCTAAGGGGTATAATCAGATTGAAAGGATTGATTTTGAGGAGTGTTTTGCCCATATAACTAGACTTGAAGAAATTAGGGTTTTGTTAGCCTTTTCCTATTTTAGAGGATTTAAATTGTATCAAATAGATGTTAAAAGTGCCTTTTTAAATGGGGTGATTCAAGAGAATGTTTATGTGGAATAACCTCTAGGCTTTGAAAATTCTAAACATCCAAATCATATTTTCAAAATAAAAAAGACTTTATATGGATTGAAACATGCACCTAGGGCTTGGCATGAGAGGTTAAGCACCTTCCTACTTGAGAGATCTTCTAAAAAAGAAAGTGGGGACACAACTCTCTTTCTAAAGAAATTGGGAGATGATATACTCATTGTACAAATTTATATTGATGATATCATCTTTGGATCTACAAATAAAAATCTTTGTGATGATTTTTAAAATAATGAATAGTGAATTTGAGATGAATCTAATGGGAGATTTGAGTTACTTTCTAGGTTTTAGCATTAAGTAAATTGAGGAGGATATATTTCTTAGTCAGTCGAAGTATGTTAAGAACATCCTCAAAAAGTATGAAATGGACAATGCTAAACCTTTTAGTTCACCTATGAGTTCCTCTGTTCAGTTGGAGAAGGACCCTAAGATAAAATCTATTGATCAAAAGAAATTTAGAAGAATTATTGGATCTTTGCTTTACATGATAGCTAGCCAACCCAATATCATATTTAGTGTACATTTTTGTGCTAGATTTTAATCAGATCTAAAAGAATCACATTTGACAGTAGTAAAAAGGATTTTGAGATATCTCTTAGGAACTCAAAACTTAGGGATTTGGTATCCTAAGTTTAGTTCTTCATTTGAAATAATTGGATATTCAGATTCGGACTTTGCTGGTTGTGGGGTTGATAGAAAGATTACTTCTGGAACATGTCAATTTATTAAAAATTCTTTAGTTTCTTGGTCCAGTAGAAAATAGAATTCCGTAGCCCTATCTACTACTGAAGCTGAATACATTACCTTAGGAAGTTGTGTGGCACAAGTACTTTTGTTGAAATAACAGTTGATTGATTTAGGATTAATAATAGGCTTAATTTCCATTTATTGTGATAACACTAGTGCCATTTGTATCTCTAAAAATCCTATTCAACATTCAAGGACTAAACATATAGACATCAGGCATCATTTCATAAGAGATCATGTATCAAACTGGGAAATTAAACTTAATCATGTTTCAACAAAAAATTAACTTGCAGATATTTTTACTAAACCATTAGCCTTGATACTTTAAGTACATTAAGAACAAGGCTTAGTGTGATTGACTTAAATGCTTAATTAAATGTTTCTGCAACATTGATGTGTGTTTTTGTTAGAGTGTTTTCTAGTTTTATGATTTTTCGTATGTGTTTTTCTTTGGTTTTCGAGCTTGTTTTGTTTTTATTATCTTTATTTGTTCATTTAATGTGATTTTCAAAATATTTTCACACGCAAAATCATGATTTTTATGCATCATACAAATTTTCTAAATTGTGAATTTCGTGTGTACAAAATTAATTTCGTATTGGATGAATCATGTAGCGTATTAATTATTGAGTTGAATGGTTTGCATGTAGTTTTTCAATTTTCAATAAAGTTCATATGTACGATAGTCACGATCGTCCGGACAATGTGTATTCAATCGTATGTACGTTTCTAGATGGTTATATGGATAAGCATAGTTTTTACTTCTAGTCGTACGTACGAACCCACTTTCGTATATACGAACCACGTGTTACTCTAAGTAGGGTACGATTCAAACTACCATAAAAATGATCTTAAATAATCGATCATCCCGGACGAACACCTATTCGTCTGTATGATCTTCTGGTCAAAAAGTTTGTATGAAAGGATGTCTCGTAACTCGTATGAATAGGAAAAGTAGATTCATTTCTAATGCATGCATTCGTACATACGAAATTTTCATTCGTACGTACGAACCAAGTTTCGTATGGGATGAACCCAAATTTTGTTCGTACGAAAGGTCATTTTTTCTTTAAATTGGAAAGGTTTAGATTTTAAACTTTATTTACCTCAAAAGCCTTTTCAACCTTCTATTTCTTTTTTATCTTTTCTAATGGCTAGTTCAAGCAAGAGAGTTAGGAAAGCTAAGGAACTTACCAAGGGACCTAGGAATGCCAATGACAAATTTCTTTCCAAGGAAAATGAAGAATCATTCCCTAGGTTTGTATCTGCAAAATTGACCCCTTCCAGAGTTTTGATTCAAGAAAATAAAATATATCAAATTCTACCACTCTTTGCTTCTACTCAATTTGAGTTTATCATTACTCTAATTTACTCCTTTAATATATCTACATTTTATTATTTCTTAGCGAACATGACCTTTAACTCTAATCATTCTAGGATTAAATCCTATGTTCTAGGAAAGAATGTAGAAATAACCAAGCAGGATCTAGGAGCCTTCTTAAACCTAAGGACTGAAGGAATACGAGCCCACACTTTAACTTCTTCTATAACTTTTGATTGGACTAAAATTAACCGAGTGCTTAGAGGGATTAGACAAGAATGCTATTTTCCCAAAGTAAACACTTTCCACCAAGATGCTAGAATCATCCAACATGTGCTTAGAAACTTCTATCATTCCTAAGGCTAGTGATATAATTAATATCACTCCTCTTATTTCCACTATCACTTATCTGATCATTACTGGTCAACCCATTGATGAAGCCCAACTCATTCTTGACTATCTTTATGAGCTTTCTGAAATTGGCCATGTATCCTATAAGAGAAAGAAGAACATTGAACTAGGATATCTTGTGGCTTATATTCTTGAGAAGAAGTATGAGTTAGTTCATCCTGATACATCTCATCTAGAATAGCCTTTGTACTATAATAATGGTTCTTTCCAAGCTATATTTACAAAATATGATGAAGGTGCTGACACTGAGAGGGAGGAGAGAGCACATGCACCTGTGCCTGCTCGTGAACCAAACTTTCAAGATATGGTTCACAGGTTTAATCATCTTTAGACTCATTTTGATCACCACTTTGATCAAATTGAGACTCATCTACAGTAGCAGGATGCACAGCACCAGCAGGACATGGGTTGGATGCAAGGCCAACTCGATGCTGTGAGCTCGAATATGGCCATGATAAGTAGCTATTTTAACTTCTTTAACCAAGGACCTCCTCCAGATTAGGGCCCCTCTGAGTGATGACAATACTTCTTTTATGATTTTCTCTAGCAGTGGTGATGCAATGTGATGTGATGTGATGTGTTGTTAGTTGTTATGTTTTTATGTCTTATGTTTTATTGCATCTATGTGTATTGATATCATGTGCTCAAATGTATTATCATTCACCATGATATCAATAAAAGTTATTTTGTCATGTCTCTAGAAATGTTTGTTAGCTTATATGATTATCCTTAAATATTGTCTAATAAGTGCTATATTTTGAAATGCAATACAAAATTGAATTTATTAGAAAATCTAATTTTTCAAAAAATTTAAGTTGTGTTATAACTTGATCTAGTTAAGAATATCAATCTCATGTCTCTTGTTAGACTAATATAATTTTAATATTATTATTACAATTTTTATATTTTCCTATTTATTATTTCTCTTTTCAATATAAATATTGTTGTACTTAGAGAAATTTAAAATTTTAGATTATTGATTTTGCAAAGATCAAATAAACACTTGGAAATGTATAAATATACAAAAATAAAAAAAATGCACAATGATTCGCAAATTAAAAAAGAGGCACAAAATCAGCGCACAAATAAATAAAGATGTACAAAGTGTGCCACAAATATTGAAAAGATGCACAAAGTGCGCCACAAGTATATGTTTCTTTCCTCAATCTTTTAATCTTTAAATTCAAATTAATCTTATGTTCAATTTTATTGTGTATTGAAATTTGAAATTTACAAATTTTTCATTCATCTACTTTGCAATAATTTTCCCCACATAGTGGGATAAAGGCTTGATGATGATGATGTTGTTGTTGTTACTTTGCAATACTTTTGCTTATCTCATTATCTAAACTGATTCATGCTCTTGATATTTTTTTCTTGTCTATGTTATATCTATATTTAAATTATATGAATATTTATTTTTCTCTAATGACAATTTATTTTTATTTGCATAAATAACTCAATCTCTTTCAGGATCAACTATTATAGATTTGTCATATAACTCCTTATATTTCTGGATTGCTTTGGCTTGTTTCTTCTTCTCTTTTTATTGTTGTCAAAAAGGGGGAGAAATATAGTTTGAAGTATTTTATTTTGAAGTGTTTTTGAGTTGAAGTGTTTTGACGTGTTCTTCGTGTTTTTTATGAATTTTTGTGTTCGTATTTTATTTGTTTTGAGATTTTAGTGTGATTATTTTTATGTGTGTGAAAAACTTTTAAATTAAAAAATTAAAAAATTGTGATTAATTCAATAATCATGACCCTTATTCTCACATGATTATTCATTTAGGGGCAGTTTAGGAGAAACTTAGGACCTTCAAATTTATTCAAATAATAATAGTTTTGCCATCATCAAAAAGGGGAGTTTGATGAAAGAGTATCTACTTAGCTTTGCATGTTTTACATACATACAACTTGTATATTTTGATGATTCCAAATATTATTGTTTTGATTATTATTTTCTCCTAACACATTTTGGAAGAATTATTTTTGGTCTTGTGTGCACTAACATTTCAGGAAAATCATACTCCAGATAATTGAAGACTTCAAATCAAGTTCAGCTTAGAATATTTCATAAATTGAAGTCTATATTTTTCAGTTTCTTAAGTTAGAGAGAGTGTGATTGTAATTGAGTAACTTAGCACACACACACCGGGAGAGAGTTAAAAATTATAATTTTTAAAACTAATATATAGTACAAACCTTGTTCGTACGGGACAATATGGTCAGTTAAAACTCTTGAATGAGCGAAAGAATAAATAGAGAGGGCCAATATTCTTTTCCAAGTACTATTCATCCCAGAATGAAGGGCGCTGGATACGTTCATTCAAACAATAATTAGAATTCGTTCAAGGATATTGCTCTCTGGATGCATTCGCCCGGATGAAAATTATGGTTCGTCCTAGGACGAAGGGTTCTGTATTCGCCAAAATGAACTATTCATTCAGATGATGTTTTTCATTCATCCCAAGATGATGGGCTCTCGATGCATTCATTCAAATGATATTTATCATACGTCCCAGGACGGTGCTCTCTAGATGGGTTCGTCCATATGATAATTATAGTTCATCCCAAGATGATGGGCTCTGGATTGGCCAAAATGACCTATTCATCCAGGCAATATTTATGGTTCGTCCCAGGACAATCTTCTCTGTTCTGGAGACTTGAAATTCGT
This sequence comes from Dendrobium catenatum, assembly GCF_001605985.2. NCBI lineage: Eukaryota > Viridiplantae > Streptophyta > Magnoliopsida > Asparagales > Orchidaceae > Dendrobium > Dendrobium catenatum. Next base: position 140,970 of record NW_021319090.1, read on the forward strand.
CCTATATTTTTGCACCAATGAACCTCTTGGGAATAAATATTCATACCGGATGAATTTAGTTTGTACGGGATGATAATTGGGCACGAAGGTAGTTCGTATTGATTCATATATTATTCATATGCAACAGTTTTTGCACTGTTCGTACGTATGAAATTGGATCATACGGGAAGATCATGGATGCAGTTTTTTTATAGTTTTTCATGTCTTTTCTATAAAAGGTCCAGTTTTGACTGTCTTAAAATCATTTTGTCTTTTGGTCTTCGTGAATACTGAAGGAAGATTGAAGGAGAGTGAGAGAGAGAGTGTTTAAAGAAGTGTTCTGCTACTAGAGAGTGAAGGGTTCACTTGGTTACTCAAAGGTAAGAATCTTTATTTGTAATTTGTGATTACTTCACTCTTTTCTCTTGTCTTTTTAGATTTCTTGTGTGAAGATCTTTCAAGGAGATTCGGTTCTCTATCGACACTCGAGGAGTGTGAATTACCGAAGGGTTCTCTGCCTACACTTGGAGAGTGTGAAAGGATTAAGGTTCTCTGCCTACACTTAGAAAGTGTTAAAGGACAAAGGTTCTCTGCCTACACTTGAAGAGTGTGAACAGCCGACGATTCTATGCCAACACTTGGAGGGTGTAAAAGGACGACGATTCTCTGCCGCACTGGGTAATGGTGGAAGAGAGTTTTTGTGAATGCTTCTCAGCCTTGTTGTGGGGGCAAAAGGAGAGACACTTATGGTAATAGTGCAATACCTGAAGTGGGAGACTTCAGGGAGTGGATGTAGGTCGTGTTTGATCGAACCACTATAAATCTTGTGTCTTTTTATTTTTTTTTTTACTTTTTATTTTCTGTTTATGCTTATCTGTGGTTGAAAAATAATTTCTAAAAAATTCACTAAATTTAAATTGGTTTAAGAGGAGATTTTTAAAATACCAATTCACCCCTCTCTTGGTTAGCCATTTGGGACATAAGCTTAGGTTTAACAACCTAATTCATAATTAACAAGTTTCAACATGTATTACTTTTGATTCCTATCTTGATCATTTAACATTTATACTTAAAATATGTTTGAAAAAAAAATAAATTAGAAAAAAAATGTTAATTTATGAAGACCGAGGGCATTATTCTAGGTATAAAATGTCTAAGGAAGGAATAGAGATGGATAAAGGAAATGTACTTGTAATTGAAAAATTGCTAACCCACTTTAGTTTGGTGAATTAGGAGCTTCCTTGGCCATGCTAGATTTATAGAAGATTTCTAACGGACTTTTCAAAAATCTCAAAACCCTTATATCATTTTTTAGAAAAAGATGTTCCTTTTATTTTTTATGTTGTATATCTTAAAGCTTTTAAAACTTGAAATAATATTTTATTACTGCACCTATTATTTTTTCTCCAGAATGGTCCCTTGTTGACCTCATTTTTGTATGAGGTCACTAAGACCCATCCAAAATCCAGATTTAATCCTAGACCCTAGGATCCACTCTAGACCTTAGGATCCTTCTAGATCCAAGACCTTAGAGCTTATTCTAGAGCCTAGGATTCCCTTAAATCCTAGATCTTAGAACTCTTCTAGATCTCAAAATCACTCCAATTTCAAATCAATCTCCACCCTTGATCAACCTCAATTTTAAATCAATTCTTATATTTAATCCACTCCAATTTCAATTTGATTCCTATCTGATCATTTTGAATCTCAAACCCCATCCAATTCAAATCCAAGTTAATTCAAATTTCAAACATATCCAAACTTTGATCCAATCAATTTGACAATTCAACCTTCAACTTAGACTTTGATCCAAACTTCAATCTAGCTTTGACCCCATCCATTCATTAATAATCATCACTTGATTGTAAATGATTTGGATACTTCAATACTAATCATTCAAACTTAAAATCCATTCCAAGTCCAGAAGTTTAAACTCAAATTCAAACCTTTAAGGCCCTGTCCTAAACACCCTTTTCAGAGATTTTTCAAACATTTCAAAACCCAATCAAATGGCCTCTGATTCAGGGTCTATCACTTGCAAAGTGATAAGACATGTCTTTAGAGGCTACCCTCCAACTTTGAGCTCATTCTGAGGTCTCTAACCCCAGAATTTGAATTAAAATTCAAAGGCTGTAAAACCTTCAAATATTTACAGCCTATGCCACTGAGCCTGACCCCTTTGAGATCTTGACCTTGGAACCCTTATCCAAGCCTCCAATCACTTCCAGACCCTTGATTTTAACCCCCCCCCTCTTGGTAGCCTTGGAACATTAACTTAGGTCTAACAACCTTTTTACTAGACTCAACATGAGGAACGTGATATGAATTCTGCATTCTTTGATAACTTTGCATCAGTAAAAATGAGTGCTAATCTGATCAAGCATATTAAGAATGGGGAAAATCAGATAGTCGATGAGGAAGAGCAAATTGAACAGATTTTTCTTCAATTTTTTGAAGAAATGTGGAAGCATCATTATTGTCTTCTAATGGATTGGCTGGAGATTAATGCTTCATAGAGACTTAATGAGTTGGATAGAAAGGTGTTAGACAATGAATTTGTGATGAAAGAGTGCAGGATGGCAGTGTTTCAGCAGGGAAATAACATATGTCCTCGATCTGATGGTGTCACCTCTTCAATCTTCAAGAGTATTTGGAACATTGTTGAAGAAACAACTTGGTTGGCGATCAAGAAGTTTTTAAGCACGAGTATTATGCATAAAAATTGGAATGACACATTGATTGTGTTAATCCCTAAGGTGAATAATCTGATTTTCCCTTCAAATTTTCAACACATTAGTCTTTGTCAAACAACATACAAGATTGTTACTACTATGCTTGTGAATAGACTTAAGAACCTCATACATAAGATGATTTCTAAGGAGCAGCTAGCTTTCACTCCAGGGAGATCTATGTCTGAGCATTGCATTCTAGCTCAAGAAATTTTCCATAAGTTTAAAACCTCAAGAAATAAAAAAGGATTAATGGCAGTAAAGCTTGATATGGAGCAGGCTTATGACAACATGGGGTGGAGTACTTTGCATCAAATTCTTGGCTGGTATGGGTTTCCTTTGGCTTTTCTATTTTTATTATGGAATGTGAGGTTTAACATTATACTGAATGGTAAGAAGCTTAGATGGATAGAAGCTTGTAGTGGATTCCGTCAAGGATGTCCATTGTCACCGCACTTGTTCATAATGTGTGCTCAATTCCTTTCTAATGTTTTGGTGCAAAGGGGTCATAGTTTGGGCATTCAGGTGTCTTATAAGGGACAAAAAATTTCTCATTTACTTTATGCTGACAACGTTCTTATCTTCTCTCAAGCATCACGTGGGCTGGCTAGAAGTATGCTGAAAATCATTGAGGAGTTTTGTAAATGGATGGATTTGAAGGTGAACTCTAATAAGTCTCAAATCCTGTTTGGTAAAGCTGTTATCAGATCTAGCAATAAGAGGTTGATCAGTATTCTCGGGTTCAAGGCTGTCAATGAATGGAAGTATCTGGGTATCAAAATGTCTCTTAAAAGATTGAAGGTGGCTGATTTCCAAGACCTTTTGGCACAGGTTTTGGATAAGATGAATGTTTAGGGAAAGAAAACTTTATCTTTGGGAGAGAGAATTGTGCTTTTGAAATCCTCTTTATTAACTTTTCCAAATTTTGTTATTATGCATTCGCTGGTTCCTAAAAAAGTGCTGCATGAAATTGAGAAGTTGTGCAGGAGTTTTGAATGGGGGAAGAGGATTACACTATGTTGCTTGGGATGAATTGTGTAAGACAAGAAGTGCTGGTGGACATGGTTTATAGTCTTGTATCATTAAGAGTGGTACATTTAAAGCTAGACTTGCTTTGAATTACATTCATAACCCAGAATCTCTGTTACACCGAACTCTTAATGCCAAAAATCTGATAGCATACTGGACAGAATTTGTAAACATTACTCTTTTAATGCTTGGAAGATTATGGTAGAAGGAGGCAAGTATCTCAAGGATGTTGTTAAATGGAAAGTGGGCAATGGTAGTAAAATTGATGCCCTCGGTGACATCTGGATTCTTGACAGAAGTTTTAATACATGGCCAACTTTTATTAATTGTGTTGATTTAGAAGGTATGAAGGTGCAACAACTGTTAAATGATGATGGAATCTGGGATGAAATGAAGTTGAGTTTGTTTTTTCATGATGATTTGGTTTGGATAATCAAGCAAGTCCAGGTGGACATAGACGATGGCAGTGGTATGCTAGAACCAATTAAGAAGCTTTCGGGTTGTTCTGTTTCAGCATTGGCATTTGAAGCTGTGATGAACAAGAGATATAATACACTTGATGATGGTTTTTATGATTTGTTAAGGAATCTTAAACTCAACTTCAAGGTGGAATTGTTTTGGTGGAGATTAAGTAAGTTTGCTATCCCTTCTAACTCTTTCCTTAAATTCAGAAGATTTGCTACTAGTGACTCTTGTGCTTGAAGCTGCTGTGAGGTTGAAAGCTATGAACATATTGTGGTTCGCTGCAAGTTTGTTACTGAAATTATTTAAAAAATCAGAGAGTAGGGATTTGCTATAAACATTTTTCATACTCTTGATGAATGTTTAATGGAACTTAGACTGCAATCTGACAGCAATCCAGGATTGGTTAGATTGTACTACACCACGGTTTTCTTGAATTGGAAGAACCATAATCTTGTCAAGCATGGGAAAGCTGCAATGTCTACCTCTATGGTTGCAGTGAATGTTATCTCTTTAGCTACTTCTAATCTTCATCCTTTCCTAGATAGCTGGGGTGCTAACCTCTCTTGGGAGTCTTTGAATTCTTGGCACCCTCCACCTCTAGATTGGATCAAGATTAACGTTGATTCTTCTTTGCTTTCTAATTATCGGGCTGGTATTGGAGGTATTTTCAGAGATTACAAAGGTAGAGTGCTCCTTGCTTTTGGAAAGAATCCTTTACATTGGGACATTGCTCAATTAGAATTGGAATCTATTCTTGTTCTTCGGGATTTCATACAAGGATGGATGCTTGAGAGTAATGGTGTTATCAATGAAAGTGATAACATCAATGTGATTACTTATATTCAACAATCCTTGAAGAAGACTGATTGGCATTTGGAGGAGAGCTTGAATAATGAGCTTTGCTTTCTTAATGACTTTAATAAAATCATTTTTGACCATGTAAGTAGGAAGTGTAACAAAGTAGCTGATTTTTGTGCTACTTTGGCTTTAGATGGTATTTTTTGTTTGATAGTTCCTCTTTTGGTAGTATACCGTCCACCTAGATGGATTTGATCAAGAAGGACGGCTACCCTTTTATCAATTGTAATTAGTTTACTTTGGTTCATTTTCATTGCAAATTTGCAAATTTCAAAAAAGAAAAAGAAAAAAGAGAGATTGATTCTTAGAATGATAAATTTGGACTTTCAATAGGAGATCAAATTCAAAATAAAAGATGGAGACATAATTGAGAGATTGATTCTCAAATGGGTAAATTTATATTTTGGATGGGAGATTGATTCTCAAACCAAAGATGTAAGATCTAACTAAGAGATCAAACCTAAGATAGCGATAAATTTAGACTTCAAATGGGATATTTATTCCCAAACAAAGGATGAAAACATGACTGAGAGTTTGATTCTCAGATGGGTTTATTTATATTTTAGATCAGAGATTGATTCCCAAACCAAAAATGGTAGATCTGACTAAAGGAATGACTCTCAGACAAATAAATTTAGACTTCAAATGGGAGATTAATTCCTAAATAAAGGATGAGGACTGACTGAGAGATTGATTCTCAAATAGGTAAATTTAGATTTTGGATAGGAGATTAATTCTTAAACCAAAGATGGAAGATCTTGTTGTGGATCAATTTTTAGATAGATAAATTTATACTTTGAATGAGAGATCGGTATGGTATTCGTTACCCCAGGAAAGGGCTTAATGTATTGCTCTTACCATCTATCAGAATCTTGTACGAAAAATGAAGAGGGTATGAGGCACTAACAATCAAGTTAGAATTAATGATCTTGAATGGAATTAAGGAGATAAATTTTTTGGAGATTCATATTAGTGATTAGTTAGATAGTTGGAACTTAACAAGAACTAAAAAAAAATCCGGTTCCTTATCATCAATACATGATGCATCTTCTAGAACAAATCCCAAATGTAACTTTGTATAAGATTTCTTATGGACATAATTACATAACAAATGCCTTAGCAAAATCAACTAAAGCTATGTTTTATCCCGAACGAGATTCAATTTCAATAGAAGTATAAGGTTGTCAGGTTCTATCGCCTATAAACCTTGAATAAATAAATATAAAATCTCTCAATGAGGTGAAAATTATTTTAGCAGTATAAGATGAAGTAGTGGATTGGAGGAAACCCTTCATCAAATACCTATGAGAAAATAAGCTCCCTTATGACAAATTGATAGATGATCAAATTAAAAAAAAAAATCCTAGTCTTATATATTGATTAAAGGAACCTTATATAGAAGATCATTCGATCAGATGTGGGTGTTTGAGTAAATCAGAAGCATTAAAGATTATAGAAGAAGCACATGCCATATTATGTGGTGCACACCAATAGAGTCCAAAGATGAAAACGAAAATTAAAAGAATGGGTTATTATTGGCCATCCATGATTGACGACTGCATGAAAGTTTCATGTTATTATTATTAATGCCAAGTACATGGTGTGGTTATCCATCAACCACCAAATATATTACACCCACCATTTGCTTCTTGGCCTTTTAAAAGTTGGGGAATAGATAATATTGATCCAATTGATCTCCCATCCTTCAAAGGTCATAGGTTCATCTTAGCAGTTATAGATTAATTCTCAAAATGGGTAAATTTAGTTCCTTTGAGAGAAGTTAAAGCTCAACATGTTCTAAGCTTTTTCAAAGATTGTGTTGTGTATATATTTATATTTGGTCTTCCTCATCAAAATATATTTGATAATAAACTTTCATTCAAAAGCACTAAGATAAATAATTTTGCTAAATATTATAACATTGATTGAAGATACTCAACAATATATTACCCTTGGGAAAATAGATTAGTTAAGGCCATCAATAAAAGATTAGTTCAAATTCTAAAAAAAAAATATTGGATGATAAAAAAGGCCAAAGGCATGAAAAGTTAGGAAATGCTTTATGGGAATACATAACCATATATGGAACTCCCACTCAGTCTAGATTTACTATGGTATTTGGAACAAAGGATTTTCTCCCTTTGGAGGTACAACTACCTTCACTATGTATAGTTGTTAGTTATAAGATCATTAAAGAGAAGAATGCAAAACTTAGACTTGAAGAACTCAAAGGTTTAGAAGAGAAGCTTCTTCAAGCTTAACAAAACCTTGAGTTATATAAAGCTAAGATGATTCAAGCACATGATAAGCTGGTTCGTCTAAGAATATTTTAAGTGGGAGATTTGGTTTTAGTTCTGTGAATACCTATTCTAGCCCAACGAAAGATAGATGGTAAGTTTGAACTGACTTGGGAAGGCCCTTTTATGATAGAGAAAACATATCAGGGTGGATCTTATTAGTTGCTTGATTGTAAAGAAGATCATCTAATGTTACCTATAAATGTACAATATCTCAAATGCTATTAGGGGGATATAGTTAAAGGAGAAATTTTATAATAAATATATATATTTTTTTCAATTTCTTTTGTATATTGCTTGAATATATAGAAATTTGTAAAAGAAATTTGGTCCAAAGGATAAGGCTAGATCTAAAGTTTATAAATTTTAAATTCTTGAAGCATCTTTAAACTATTAAATCCTTCATATAATTCAATAAAAATTCTAGTGTTTATTTTATCTGCATGAGAGTCGCTATCTCATTTATATTTCAATCTTTCTTATATAGGAGATGCTACCCTTGTCATGTATAAATCTCATCTGCTTAAGAGCTACTATCTCATTAAGATTTCAATTTTTCTTGCCTAGAAGACAATATCCTAGTCAAGTATAAATCGTCTGCTAGAGAGCTACTATCTCATTCAGATTTCAATCTTTCTTATCTTGGAGATGTTATCTTAGTCAAGTATAAATCCCATCTACTTGATAGTTGTTATCTCATTCAGATTTTAATATTTTTTTTCAAGGAGATGCTATTCTATTCAATTATAAATCTCATCTTCTTGAGAGCCACTATCTCATTCAGGTTTTAATTTTACTTGTAAGAGAGATGCTATCTTAGTTAATTATAAGCCCGTCTACTTGAGAGCTACTATCTCATTCAGATTTTAATCTTTCTTGTCTAGGAGGCATTATCCTAGTCAAGTATAAATCCCATATGTTTAAGAGATTCTATCTCATTCTGATTTTAATTTTTTTTGTCTAGGAGATGTTATCCTAACCAAGTTTAAATCACTGCTTGAAGTTTCAATCTTATTCATATTTTAATTTTTCTTATATAGGAGACGTTATCCTAATCAAGTATAAATCCCATCTGCTTGAGAGTCGTTATCTCATTCAGATTTTAATTTTTATTATCTAAGAGATGTTATCCTAGTCAAGCATAAATCCTATCTACTTAAGAGATGATATCTCATTTAGATTTCCATCTTTCTTATCTACGAGATGCTATCCTAGTCAAGTATAAATCTCATCTACTTTAGAGAAGCTGTCTCATTCATATTTCAAGTTTTCTTGTCTAGGAGATGATATCCAAATTAAGTATACATCCATCTAAAATCAAATATAAATATCAATAAATCTATTGGATTCACTGGACCTCTTTGGTCAATGCAAACACATGTGATTTATTTTTTAGAGTTCATCACACTTGTTGGGGGTCCATTTATTGGCCTCATTTTTGAATGAAGTCATTATCCCTATATCAAACATAAATATATATTAATCCATAATTTGAACTATACTTTAAACCCTAAATTAAACCCAGTGCTATGTTTTGGCATAGTACCTTGATTATTTACACTTAAAACCATCACTTGATAATCACCCTAGACTATCATTTGATCATCTAATATACCACTTGATAATCATCAAATTATTATTAGTGAAATATCATTACAAAGCTAAAATTTCCCCAATCACTAACCTTCATCGATCAATTCTAAACATAAATCTAAATCAAACATTAATTCCTCAATTGATAGTCCCCAGTGATAATTAGCTTATCACTTGTTCAATAATTGACGAACATCAATGATTGTCAATAATTTGAGCATTTCAAACCATAAATCCTCCTAAATGATTGACTAAACCAAATTTAAATCCAATCTAATGACTAAACTCAATGATAATTCAAAACTCTAAAATCCAGTGTAAGAACCAAACCCAAACCCCCTTGGTCCATAACCTATTTTTAAAGAAATTTTCATTGCCCTGAAACTTGACCAAATAACCTTGGATTCCTGACCTATCACTTGCATATTGATTAGGCATGTCCTTAGGGACGACATCATAAGTTTGATGGCATTTAAGATCCATAATCCTTAAAGTTAAAAGTACATCCATTGGCTAAAAAATCATTAAATATTTATAAATTATAGCACTGAACATGGCATATTGTGATTTTTGACTTTGGATGCCTCTCCAAACACGTTGATCATAATCATCATCGTTAGCATGATGCATTAAACCAGCATTAAACCATGGTTGACCACAAAACCCTAAAACCCTAAACCTTGGAAACTAAATTTTCCCTAAACCTCAACATAACATAGTTAAACCAAGCCATGCAACCTTCTCCAAACATATCTAGAATATGATTTAAAATGCATTAAACCAAATCCCAAACCCTGGTCAACCTTAGTTAACCAAGTCAACTAGATGGAACAACCCGTAATCATAACACATAATTAGATTTTTGTTCACAGCATACTGTATGATCACCTTCATAGTATAGATACACATTAGTCAGCACAACTTCAACCATTCATTCAGATTAATGGCTCAGATTAACTCAATAATTCATGTTTTTAATGAATGATATATGTGGAAATAATCATTATGAAGATATTTATTCTATCGGTACAATCCTTAATAAGAAATCATAATGTATAAAGACCTATTTGTCCTAAATAATAAATTTCATCAAAGATTGTATATATGATTCTTGGCAAGAATAAAAATATGAAGATTGGATTGGATGATACTAAACATACTGTGTGAAATTACAAGATGGACAAGAGGGGGGGGGGTGAATTGTGAAAATGTTTTGACAATAGTTAAAACCTAAGCAGGAGTTCTAATATTTTTTTGATGTTTTAAAATTTTAACATGAAAATTTAAACAATTTTTTTTTCACAAATTTTCCCAAGCAAATATTGAAAAATAAAATGCACGTAGTAATAAAAGACAATAAGGAAAAAGCACACCGAGATTTTTATAGTGGTTCGGTCAAACCATGACCTACGTCCACTCCCCAGAGTCCTCCGCTCTGGGTATTTCACTACAAGCAATAGATCTCCTTTTGCCCCCCTTGGCAAGGCGGAGAAGCCCTTACAATACTCCTTTTCACCAACCCGGCGTGGCGGAGTGCCAAACTCTGTTTTCACCCTCCTGGCGACGGCAGAGAACCTTCTCATTTTTCTCCCTCCTGGAGAAGGCAGAGTACCTCGAGGTCACGGATGTAGAAGAGCCTTTCCCCTTGGAGATCCTCCCACAAATTCTTCTAGGGCCACAGGAGGAGCAAGATGCAGCAAGTCTGGAGCAACCGTGTGATCTCCCTCACACCTCTTCTCCCTCACAACGCTCACCTTCTCCTTCCTCTCTCAAACCCTAAAGAACTTCTCAAGAGCTCTCTCCCTTGGAATTCCTCTCTAACCACGTTCTCCTCTTCCGATTCACACCACAAAATATGACAAGTTTTACACATAAAAATGGGCTCCAAAATCCCGGAGACTTCAAAAGTAGCCGTTACTATCATACAGTACGATTTCTAATCGTACAGTACGATATATATAAACAGACTTCATCCTGGTATGAAGTAGTACAAACAGTTCAAAAACAATCGTACAGTACGATATTAAATCGTACGGTACGATCCATAATAATTCTGTATGTACAGGACGATAGTCGGGATAATCAAACATCATCTCTGTTCATCGTATGGTATGATGTACTTCATACAGTACGATGAGACAAAATCCAAGAGATCGTCCAGGACGATCTTTGGGATGATTATAATTCATCTCTGTTCATCGTATGGTACGAACTGGTTCGTACAGTATAATGTTCAAATTATAATTAAGCCCGAATTTCTTGGACTAATCACGGGTTAAATTAAGTAAGTATTTAAAATAAATTGTACAGTACGAACGTATTTGTACAGTACGAGCGACGCAAATAACTTACTTAAGTTAAAACAATGGCTAGGGTTTTGGATTTGAACATATCTTACAGTACGATTATATTTGTACGGTATGATCTATTCACAGAATCGTCCTACAAAGCTCTGATCGTATGGTATGAAATAATATCGTACAATATGATCTATAGAGAAAAAAAAACTCTAAAATTTTCATTTAAAAACACTCTCCCCCTGTGTGTGTGCATGGTTGCTCAGACTTTTATGCATTTTGTGGCCAGACTCAAGAAAATAAAAATAAAATAAACAACAAAATACATTGCAGACTCATACTCCTAATCTACCCATTCTTGAGTCTTCCTATCGTCCTGAGTTGCTTTTGATCTTTCCTGAAATGTTAGTACTCACGGAAAATAGCAAATAATATTCAATGAATCTCAAGATAATTCAAACGACATTATTTGTCATCATCAAAATCTCAAACTCGGGGTCATGAGTTGCAACAATCTCCCCCTTTTTAATGATGTCAAATAATGTTTATTGTAAGTAAGTGTTCAAGGCATTTTTTGTTAAATTTAATTTAAACATAAGAACAAGAAAAAATGAAATAAAAGAAAATGCAGTACGAAAGAAAAAAAAACATGCATTTAACCATAGAAACAAAATACAACAACCTTCTCCCCCCTTTTGACAGCACCAAAAAGAGGAGCAAACACTAAAATAAAAAGAAGCTACAATACAAAGACAATCTAAAGTAGAGGATCCTGATCAGACGGTGGTGGAGGTGGTTTGGTTGGAAGTACTGAAAGAGAGCGTCAAAGCGGTGATCAATAGCAGTAAAGTGTTCTTCAAACCATTGCATATCTATCTCATGTTACTGATGTTGTTCTTGAATGTGAGTATTGAGACAAGTCTGAAGTTGGTCAAAGCGTTCGACCAAATCATCGTGTATTGGTGCAGGTGCTCAAGGTGGTGCATGTCGTCGTGGACGTGCTGGAGATGTGGCTGGGGCATCTTCTCCTTCTTCTTCATCAAAAATAGTTTCTTCTGGCTCGTGTCCCCGATGGAAAAGAATACGTAAAGAGGCATCCGTATAAAAAATAGGAATATTGTCGGGTTCACCAGGATAGGTCAATTGATAATTATTTTGGAGAATATATCCTATAAGGTGACCAAGAGCTATGTTTTGTTTTCAGTGAGTGGTAGGGAGACGAACGAAAGTCATATATCGAATGTAGACAATAATTAGATCAGACTCGTCGAATTTTGTGTTGGTCATGATAAGGTAGGTAGTGACAGATAGGGTCGGGGCATGTTGACCCGGTCACCACCTTTGGGTATTATGGAGGTACGAAGGACATGTTAAATTATGCGCGCATTCCTATTTAGGGATGAAACGAGAGGTTGGTGTTGATAGAATGAGGTGTTCCTAAGGATCCTATTAACATCACTCCAATCAAAATCGTTTGTAAGAAAAGAACGAACCATGGGCCCTTTAGTAGATAGCCTAATGTGTTGGGCGTGTCAGCTTTGGTTATTTCAACATTTTGATGACAAACGAAAGAGTGGAAGGTGAGGTTGTCGACAGTATATGTTAGATTGGCTAGGAATTCTAGAAGGAGTTCAGAATTGTACGGGAAGGCCAGGGTGAGTCGAAATTGGAGGGCGGTGGAAGCAAAGAGGTTCATTACCTCGAAGTTCAGAGCCTCCTGATTTACCAGTCTAGAGGGTGTGATTTTGCAAGCTTTGAACTTGTGGTATGCATCCTCGTTTTCGGCATTCAATAATCGAGTGCTATGGAGGTGAGAGGAAGACGAGCTTCCCACTACCATACGACCTCGCTTGCTTGAACTAGACATCGTGTAGAGGCTGATTGCAAGGGAAGAAGGAATCAAGTGGATTGATTAGTGGAGTGCAAGTGAAGAGGTCGGCCTACCCAACCAATTTATAGAGTTTTCCACACATCATACAGTACGATAGTAAATCGTACAGTACGATATGGTAATAATTACTCTGACGGTTCGTACCAGGAAAAGGAGGTCAAAACGTACAGTAAGATGAATATAGTACAGTACGATCAGAGGAATATCGATCGTCCCGAGGAATTCAGTACGACTTTTGACCAAACATATTGTACTGTACGAACAGGTGTATCGTACAGCTCGAATTGCATTAATATCGTACCGAACGCCTTTATTTCATTCTTATCCATTGGCTGAGGTGGATCGTACAGTACGATGTATGTATATCGTATAGTATGACCGACAATAATAACGTACCAGCACCCTTAAATTCATCCCAATCCGTTCGCTGACGTGGCACGTACAGTACGAAGAGGAGATATCGTACAGTACGACGACCAATAATGTATCGTACAGTACGATGTTAGTCGTACAGTACAATCAACAGAGATGAAATTTAACTTTAGTTGTGTTCTATGTAGATTATAGTATATCGTACAATACGATCTGTGTTTCGTACAGTACGATATTACAGAGTCAAGTTTAGTGCTTTTTGTGTAGTGAGTGTGTGATGATCAAAAGCATCCTTTTTTTTAATTTATTTTTTTTAATTATTTTTTTATGCAGTTATATCTATGACACCTAATCTAGTCCTCAAGGTGCTAAAGGTGTCGAAAGCTAGAGGTTTTATTAATATGTTAGCTAATTGATCTCCTGTAGCGATGTGATGCAATTCTAT
>NW_021319090.1:162548-165736 GCF_001605985.2 Dendrobium catenatum
ACACACTCATTCTCCACTCATCTGGCATCTTTTCATATTGCCAATAATTTATATTTTTCCTTATATTTTCACCTCTATTTATATCTTAATGGGGCATTTTAAACATGTATTACATATGTTTCAATCACCAATGCTGCTCTTGATTATTTTAACTTTAATAGCTTTTACCCTTTCTTAACATGCTTCAATTTATTCGTCCTAGTTTTGTCAAAAATTCATTTTGATATTTTTATTTCCATCATGCTTAATTCGGAAATTAATAATTTGTTTATTGCGTAAAAAAATAAACCCTTAGAACATTATCAGTTTTATTATATTTTTATCAATATAACTTCAAGTTCCATTGAGATTCTCTTATTATAAAAATTTTCTGGTCTTCATTCTTCTATATGTGATAGACCAAAATGACTCTTCAAAATTAACATATACAAACAGCTTCACCTTTATTCCCTTCTTTCACATAATAGATGCTCCAAATTTGCATGTATCATTTCTAAATATTATTTTATCTTCCACTAATGTTATCTGATGATTGTTTAAATTATATGTTATGAACTCATCCTTTACCACATACATAGTGTTTCTGTTCTTCCTTGATTACTTAGAACGAGCAAGCACAAAACCTCAGTTTTATTGAGCATAAGAAGCAGAACGGCTTAAGGACAGATGGCATTTTATTACGCGATGAGATTGTCTTGCCAGAACAGCACATTGTGCTAGGTAATAAATTTTGGTCAATAGTTATTTTTGCAGTATATTTGAGGTACTTAATCTGATCTGCCAAATAAATCTGCTGATTCTATTTGTACTTGACAAAGAAACATGGTCGTTCTTTCTGCTGATCAGTTCTTGGGTTTTGTAAGCAAATGCTCTAAATGCAGTGTTCTGTTGGAAGGTTATAGCATAATAAAATATTTTGTCATTCAACAAATTTGATCTTTTACTGGATTTGGTCACCATAGAAATACTTGAAACTTACATCAAATGAATTAAAAAAATCAATAGAAATTAGAAGTATCTAATTAGTACGAGCTCGAGTTGAAGTTGAATGATCCTTGCATACTGTTCTTATTTAAATGATTCAAAAACTTGGAATTGCTTCTGTTAGAATGAAATTGGACATATCATGTTACTACTTGCAAGTTTAAGCTGTATTATGCATTTATTGCCACAACATAGTGTGAATGCCTTCACCGACTACGGGCTTGATTGGGGCTGTTTTCTAATTGTTTTGCTTTTCAGATTATAATCACACTTTCATTTGAAGACTGTTTTCGTGCTGTTTTTCCAGAATTTTTTATGGTGGGAAGTTGCTTTTTGTAATCTGATCTAATGTGTGGAAGTTTTAAGATTGCTATCCAATTTTTCAAAAAGATCTCATTTAAAATACTCATAAACAACTTTCAAAAAAATTATTTTTCATACAATTTCACAAATCAGCATTATAAAAAACTGCAGTCGTCCCAAACAGATTCTTTATCATAATAGAAACCGTCATCAATCACTCACCTCATTGTATTGTTTGATCATGTTACATAGTTTGGTGGTCGCAATGCCATCATTCCTCTATTAAGTTGTTGCATGATCTGGCTTCCATCATTGCTCTAGCCCTACTAGCTCGTTATCATTGTAAACCTATGAAGTAAACATTTAACATATCCATAAATATCACATCATAGTAGTAACTTAAGTTTATAAATCTTTGACTCATTTGCTCACTTCAAAGCCACTTTCACTAGTCATTGTTATCTCATTTGGGGAATCACCTTTTCAATTTCATCTGGAGCATTCAAGATGTTGTTCAAGAATGATGATCTTATTTAGTGACTTTCAAATCCTATTTTACATTTATCAAGAGTATCACAATAGATCTTATTTACTGTCATCTACCTGCTACGGTCCTTCTAATATCTGTTATCACATAACGATCTTTCTGGCTACTATCGCCCGCCGACTACGGCCTTCCAATCTCCATAGTCAAATTGTGGTCCTTCCGACCTTCGTCGCCAGATAAATTTAACATAGTTGTAAGAAAGATATTAATTGGCTTTAAAAATATTTATAATATGCATGTAAAAAAACTATATATTTTTATAATAATTTAGCAATTAATTTCACAAACAGCTAAAGCTGCCTAAAAAGAATATTAACTCATATATCTATTTTATATTAAATTTGCATGACTTAAATATTAAAGTTTTCCTTAAACTGGTTAATATATTGTCTTACAGCATTCAAACGGTTGAGCTTAACGGTAAATATAATGTAAATGAATCTCGCATATAAGCTTATTATTAAGTATAAATATAGTCATAATTATTCATAACATTTATTATAAATTACTAATAAGATTAATAAAATAAATAATAATAACAACTGTGCATATTATTTCCATATTAGTAAGTGATATAATTTTATTTATCTTATTTGGGTATATCCGAAATGAATTTAAATTAAATTAAATTAATTTTTTTAGAATTTTAAAAAATAAATTGTAGTTCTATTTAAAATTCATAAATAAAAATCCAAATAATATATAAACATATCTAATAAATACTTCTCTAGTTGTTCCTCAAAACATTCACATGTCAAACTCACAGCCTCTGAGTCCTACAAATACAATCGTATATCTATGAGTGGGGTAGATCAATCTAATGAGCTTAAACTTTAAATAAATATAGTTAGGGCTGCAAGCGAATCAAACGTTTGACGGATTACTCGTTGCTCAGTTTGATTAAAGCTTGTTTGTGGTAGTTTAACTATCCAAACGAATAAATTTGAACAAAATTTTTAATACTCGATCCTTAAATAAACAAGCTTGAACATCAATGTGTTTGATTCATTTATGTTCACGAACAATATCATTTGAAGCTCGTGTAAAAGCTTGACATTAAGCTCAATAAGAAGCTCGATTCGTGTTCGACTTAAAACTCTTAAATAAGCTCAATAAATATATTCATATAGATTAATCATGTTTTAATTAAATCGACATTTGCTTTTATTATAAATTTAATTTCATTTTATTTTATTCCTGCAATAGAATAAATTTGATCATAAACAAGAGACATTTAACAGTTGTCAATGTTTGTTAGATTGTTTGTTTAAGAAGTTTATTAACAAATATAAGATGAATCATAGATTGTTTGTTAGTAAACGAGCTCATTTGGTAGCTCGAAAATACTAGTTAT
>NW_021319091.1:0-19120 GCF_001605985.2 Dendrobium catenatum
CTAACGGCTTTCTTGTGAAGGATCTTCGGGACCAACAACCCCTACTACATGGTCAACTTCGTAACGGACTATACAGTCTTTGCATTCCTCCGGACAACAACCACACTGCTGTAACTTCGACCACCACCTCCCAGCACGATTGGCATTCCCGTCTCGGACACCCGAACAAGGATACCCTTTATGTTCTTGCTCACCTTTATCCTGAAATCTCAAATGTATCTTCTTCTTTCATCAGTAATTCCTGTAATCAGGCGAAAAGCCACAAATTAAATTTCAATAAAAGCATTTCGGTTACTAAGGCTCCCTTTGAATTAATTCGCACGGACGTTTGGGGTCCGGTCTCGCAAGCTTCTCTCGACGGGTATCATTACTACATCATCTTCATCGATGATTATACGCGTTACACCTGGCTATACTTTCTTTACACAAAACAAGAAGCTCTCTCTAAATTCAAAAACCTCTATAACTTAATTCGCACTCAACACCATACCACCCCTCGGATTCTTCGTTCTGATGGCGGAGGTGAATTCACCAGCCATGCGTTTAAAAATTTTCTTCAAGATAATGGTATAATTCAGTAGCTATCCTGCCCCCACACACCCGAGAAAAACGGTCTCGCTGAACGTAAGCATCGTCACCTCCTCGATCTCACCCGTGCCTTACTTCACGAATCTGGACTCCCACATAAATTCTGGGCTGAAGCAATCGGTACAGCCAATTACTTAATCAATCAACTCCCATCTAAAGCCCTCTCAAACCAAATCCCTTATCAGAGACTGCATGGAAACCCGCCGACCTATGCTCATCTACGGACCTTTGGTTGCCTGTGTTATCCTTGGCTCAAACCTTATGCTCCGGATAAACTATCCCCACGCTCTCAGACCTGTGCCTTCATCGGATACTCTCACACACATAAAGGTTACCGATGTTACGATATTGAATCCGGCAAAATCTACACGTCAAGGCATGTGGTCTTTCACGAACGGCACTTTCCTTTCAAGAACATCACAGCAAGGGACCCTCACTTGGTAAACTCTACACCTCTCTTCATGCCTCCCTCTCTGCTTATTCCCTCATCCATTTCCTCTCAGCACACGGTTGCCAACCCTGTTCAACAGCCTCTCAACACTTCAGCCAACATCAACACAGCTTGCCTTTCAACTGATTCTCTAATCACTGACTCGGCTCCTGATACTCCTCAACACATTGACTCTCTGGCTCCTGTTCCCATCCAGCGACCTTGCCACCCGATGACCACCCGCTTGAAATCAGGAATTAGCAAACCACGCCAGATTCTCAACCTTCTTACTCACACCACTCCCTCCGACACACCCACCACGTACAATCAAGCCTTAAAATCAGAACATTGGCGCAAAGCAATGGTTGCAGAATTCGACGCTCTTAAACAACAAGCAACTTGGTCCCTCGTCTCACCACCACCCAACAAACCAGTTCTTGGCTGCAAATGGACGTTTAAAACGAAACTTCTGCCCTCCGGACAAGTGGATCGATACAAGGCAAGGTTAGTTGCTCTTGGGTACAATCAACAATTCTGCATCAATTACAACGAGACTTTTAGCCCCGTCGCCAAGATGCTAACTATTTGTCTTCTGGTTACACTTGATTTAAACCGTCACTGGAAGATGCACCAATTAGAAATTTCAAACGCCTTTTTACACGGTGAGCTCACGGATGAAGTCTACATGCGGCAGCCCGCCGGGTTTGTCGATCCTCAAAATCCAACCGCAGTTTGCAAACTACATAAATCCTTATACGGATTAAAGCAGGCGCCCCGGCAATAGTTTCAAAAGCTTACAAGCTTTCTTCAAACCCAAGGCTTCACATTCAGCCGATCGGATCCTTCACTTCTAATTCTTAACACTGACCAAACTCAACTCTATATTCTCATTTATGTGGACGATTTCTTAGTCACAGGGAATAATGCCGCAGCAATCCAACGTCTTCTTCAGCAGCTGAAAACTTAATTTGCTCTCAAACAACTAGGAAACGTCTCCCTCTTTCTTGGCATTCAGGTGATTCAATCCAAAACATGTCTTTTTCTTTCTCAACAACATTATGCCACTAAAATTCTTCATGATGCAGGCTTCAAGGATTGCAAGCCTGCTCCCACGCCAGTCACCCCGTCCAACAAGGCTCAACTCACAGTCAGCCCACCGTTCCCTGACCCCTCCCTCTACCGTCGGCTAGCTGGGTCGCTACAATACTTGTCAATTACGCAGTCGGACATTGCCTATGCGACAAACCGGATTTGTCAACATATGCAGAATCCAACAGAACAGGATTTCAAAGCACTCAAATGACTTCTCCGCTACATCAACGGCACATTATCATACGGTCTACCCATCACCATTGGCGACTTGGATCTTCATTCCTACTCGGATGCAGATTGGGCTTCCGAGGCCTCGGATCAGAAATCCATCTCGGGATTTTGCACTTTCCTTGGACCAAATCTAATTTCCTGGACCATGAAAAAGCAACCCACGGTAGCCAAGTCGTCCACTGAAGCTGAATACCGCTCGCTCTCTACTGCCGCCTCGGAAGTCTTATGGTTACGACGGCTTGCACGGGAGCTTCATCTACCTCAACCATCACCCACTACTATTCACTGCGACAACACATCCGCGATTGCTATCGCCAAAAATCCCGTCTTCCATGCGCGAACAAAGCATATCGAGATCGACTACCACTTCATTCGCCAACAAATTAGTGCCGGTGAGATCAAGCTCGCACGCATCTCCTCCAAGGATCAAGTGGCAGACATTCTAACCAAACCCTTCACCATATCTCGGTTCAACGAACTCAGAAGCAAATTAACCATTCACTCCATGAATGATTAATTTGAGGGACCCTATTAGACGATATATCAAGATTGTACCTCACGTGCTTGTTATTTACATCTTTACATGTAACTTTTCTATTTATATACTAAGCACTGTATCATTTTTCAATGAATGGAATAATAATATTTTCTTCTTCCTCTTCGTTCTCTGGCTTCGCTCCTCTCCGATCTCCCTGCTTCTCTCAATTCTTCCTCTTCTCTCAAACAGTTGTTCCATTTATCAAGCCTATATGGGCAGAGCTCAAAACATGGGTCTTTACATGCCCTATTTGGTACCATATTCAATATGGGAGAACCTTTATTTCAGTTTTGTCTTAGGTTAACTCAGAACTAAGCATGGCAATGACTCAACCAATGTAGTTGTCAACATTTTCTCCAAGATGTACACTTTATATTGCACATCTTTTCTTTCAAGAAAAAATTCATTTGCATGGTTTACCTTGAAATCTAAAATTTTATAACAGTATTTTAAGTGCATCTCAATATTTTATAACTTTCAGCTTCACAAGACCAAATCTCCTGGAATTCATGCATTCAACTGACATCGACATCTCCAATAATATAATCTTAAAAAAAACTCTCAATTTTGGAACATTCATCCTGTTTACTGCAGGTCAACATATTATCAATTTATTTTTATCAAAAAGAAGCATCTACGTACAGTTTCTCTTGACATCATGAACATTTAAATTCCGTTTGGGATAATTTTCTTATAAACTCACCGAGCTTCAAATTAACCACTTTTCTTTTTCTCCTTCCCGCAATGTCGTGATAAGGTCAGAGACTGTTCTGGCTCCACATGACTCTCCCAACACAGATGAAATTGACCCAGGTGACTTGTATAAAATAAGGAATTATTAAATACCAACGAATCAAATAAAGTTTCATCATATCTCATACTCAAGAAAAAAAACAAAAAAAAGCAGATTCCAGCTCAAATGTCTGTATAGAAGACTGCTTCATCTCAACCGGGGACGATCTAGTAGCCATGAAGAGCGGCTGGGACGAATGTGGCCGGCCCAGCACCGCCATCACAATCAGAAGAATCACCGGCTCCTCCCCCTTCAGCGCCATCGGCATCGGTAGCGAAGCATCAGGTGGAGTAGAAAAACATTCTTATTCAAAACATCAACATATATTCAACCGGCATCGGCATCCACATCAAGACCAACGCCGACAGAGGAGGCTATATTAGAAACGTGACAATCTCCGATGTGGACATAATCCCCGTAAGCTCCCCGCACGGCCAAGGCTGTGAGAGCGTGGCCGATTTTGCCGCAGATTTGACACGTTGGTCTGACCGTAGTTTGGGATGCGGGCGAAGTGAGCTGATATACCGGTGTGTTGGTAGGTGGCTGCGGGTTCTTGGGTTTGCTGAAGCGTTTGTTGTTTCGACCGCAATATGTGTTGGAAGGTGCGGCGTAGAGGGCTGTGGCCGCGGAGCTTTCGGCTTGATCTTGATTGTGTTCTGGTTGCAGGTGGATTTCTTCATTGCATAGTAGTGAGTAAAAGGTGTCAAGATCAATGGGAAGAAGTGAGTTCCAGATGGTGGATTTGAAGGAACTGTAAGTTGGAGGAGGCCGTTTAGAATATGGAGAATGATGTCTTCCGGATCAATTTTTTATCCGGAGGCAAAATTGTTTAGTCGCTCCGACCCCTCACTCCTACTTTATCGTCATCATAATATACAAATGCATCTATTGATTTATGTGGACGATATCCTTCTTACAGGAAACAACGCCGCTACCATTAGTCTTCAAATTATAATCACAATTTGCACTCAAACAGCTTGGCCAAATATCATTATTTTTCGGCATCCAAGTACTTCAGCAATCCTTCAGTCTTTTCCTTACCCAACACCACTACGCCGAGAAACTACTTCAAGACTCCGACCTTGACGAATGCAAACCCGCTCCTACTCCCATTACTCGTAAGACCAAACCGAAGTGCACCGACCAGCAGCCCTTCCAAGATCCCACTATGTATTGTCGACTAGTTGGCTCTCTACAATATCTCTCTTTTACTTGTCCAGACATAGCCTTTACTACGAACCAAATATGCCAACATATGCACAAACCCACAGTCCAAGACTACCAAGCCTTATCAAAGGCACGTTATCTTTTGGTCTTCCCATCAAAATCAGCACCTTAAAACTTTGGACCTACACCGATGCAAATTGGGCCTCAAATGCCTCCGATCAGAAATTGATCTCTGGCTTCTGTACCTTCATGGGTCCAACTCTCATTTCCTGGACCGTTAAGAAGCAAGCAACGGCCGCTAAGTCATCCATTGAGGCCGAGTATAATCTACCTAGCTATCAGCTGCAACCTCCGATGTCATCTGGCTACAACAACTCGTCGCCGAGCTCGACCTTCCGCAAACTGATCCTATCATAATTCACTGTGACAACACCTCGGCCATAGCTCTAGCCAAGAATCCTGTCTTCCATGTCAGAACCAAAGCACATTGAGATCGACTATCAGTTCATCCGGCAACATATCAGTCCAGGCGACACTTCCATCAGTCATATTACTTCAATAGATTAGATTGTGGATATATTAACTAAGTCTTTTTCTCCAGCTCGCTTCCACGACCTTCGTCGCAAATTAATCATTCACAAGACGAATGATTAATTTGAGGGAGGGTGTAAGCGAACAGATGTGTACTTAGCTTATTTACAAATTTTCCCAAAAAAAATTATTTACAACTTTACCGTTTCACGGTTTCTATATATAGGTCCTGTTAGCTCCTGTACGCATTAATTAATTGAATACAATTTTTTTTTTCCGTTTTCCTCTCTATCTTGGTTCTTGCTACTGCTCTGGTTTCCTTTTCTATCAATTAGAAACGTGACAATCTCCGATGTGGACATAATCCCCGTAAGCTCCCCGCACGGCCAAGGCTGCACGCCCACCGCAACCCCACTCACCGCCGCGCACTTCCACGCCTCCATCTGCCTCCCAATTCCCCATAGCTTCACATTCCACAAACAAATTCGCGTGAAAGGCGACCCCTTTATCCCCTCAATTGATCCGGCCTCCTTCACCCCCACCCCCCACACATTCCTTATCGTCACCCCATCCACCCTCAGCAACGCTTCGGGATTGAACTTGTCGTCCGGGTGGTCTCCGACATCGCCGGCGATCCTCACTCCTTTGCCTACTCTTCTCATGTACACATCGGAGATGGTCACGTTTCAAATATAGCCTCCTCTGCCGGCTTTGGTCTTGATTTGGATGCCGATGCCGGTTGAATATATGTTGATGTTTTGAATAAGAATGTTTTTCTACTCCACCTGATGCTTCGCTGCCGATGCCGATGGCGCTGAAGGGGGAGGAGCCGGTGATTCTTCTGATTGTGATGGCGGTGCTGGGCCGGCCATCATTCGTCCCAGCCCCTCTTCACGGCTGCTAGATCGTCCCCGGTTGAAATGAAGCAGTCTTCTATACAGACATTTGAGCTGGAATCTGCTTTTTTTTGGTTTTTTTTTCTTGATTATGATATATGATGAAACTATATTTGATTCGTTGGTATTTAATAATTCCTTATTTTATACAAGTCACCTGGGTCAATTCCATCTGTGTTGGGAGAGTCATGTAGAGCCAAAATGGAGAGTTTTTGAAGATTATATTGGAGATGTGGATGTCATTGAATGCATGATTCCAGGAGATTTGGTATTAATATCTATTTGTATATTATAACTGGTAAGGGCAAGCAGAAAACTAAAATGTCATAAAACAGCCAATTAGCAATAAACGAAAAGTGTCATAAAACAGCCAATTAGCAATAGTTTGGGTGAATTCCTGTTAAACTAAAAAGAAATATATACCCTAAATAATAATTTAAAAAGGATCAAAAAATTGGTAAGGCGATATAATAAGTCCTCAATTATTTTATTTTGTTTAATTTTTTACACTCATCCTAAAAGTCATCGATAATAATTTAAATTTGTGCAAAAAATTTATAATTAACTTCACTTAAATTTAAATAAAAATTTAATTGATATATATTTTTAAGAAAATAATATACCACTAAAAAAATAATCATAAATAATATTTTTCTCTGATGAATTGATATGAACCGTCATAAAGTTCAATCCAATTTTTTGAAAAATCATTGGTAATACAGAGCTCGATATCAAATATATAAGTGATTTCATCTCAGGATAAAAGTATAGTTCACTTTAATTTTATTTTTAATTATTAAGATAATTTAAATAAAATTGAAAGAATATGTTGTACGTTGTCCTTGAATTTTGTAAATAAGAGAAAAAAAATAACATGTTTATGTGTATATGACAGTAAGTTGGAAGTAATCATTAGTAATTAAGGCTTGAAAGTGAGGGCTTGATTCTTATGGCATTCAAAGGTCGCCGCCCACCACTCATCACCATTCCCCGTCAACGATTCCGCCCGATAAATCGCTACATTCATTCACCGCCGATGTCACCACCACTCATGTGGCCTTCGAAGGGCCCACCGCTTGCTTGCTGGTTGCAGCCAATTAGATGAAATTTTTGGATTGTTGGGCTTGCCCCCCATGCATGAATGAGTGTGTACGGACTATGTTTGGTGATATTGCCGACGAAATTATAAAATCCCACCATGCTCAAAAAGGACATGGAAGGGTTAGTTGCACGAGAAATTCATATTAGGTAAAATATTTAGTTGTGAACCTTTAAGAATAAAGTCATTTCTTTATTCTGAAATGTTTTACTTAGAAAAAATATTTTAAATTAATGCAATCAATTATCATACTCACTTGCCCTTTAGGAGAACAATTTAAATTATCCATAGGGTTGAATAAACATCATAGAAATAAAAAAACATGGAATTTTCTTATATTTGAGATGCAGACTTGGCCTATAGTATGACTACTCATTTTTTCAATGATCTACAATTAGTAGAGTGAGAGTTTCTTACAATTGGAATGTCTAGCTGGGTGCCTATATGAAGACTAGAATTTTGCAAATCTCAAGGCCCATTTAAGATGTTTTCATCAAAGATCACCATGATTAGGAGAAAATATTGAGAAAAATCAAAGAAATAATACTTATAGAGCATACCAATAATCACTCACACAAAATGCAAAAGAAAAATCAAATTAGTCAAAGTTACTAAAGAGTATGTTAAAAACCCTCATTTTCCAACTTTAAAATCAAGTAAACTTATTCCTGTCTTTTTTTTTTTTTTTTTTTATTATAAGAAAAAGAAGAGAAGAATAAATAAGAAAAATTTTTGGTGAAGTTTGATATAGAAATTCAAGAATTAACTAAAATAATAAGTAGGCTGACTTCAAGTAGAATAGTTCATATTTTAGCAACTTAGACAAACAATGGAGAAAATTACTTCATAAGTGAATTGTCATCTAATTCTCTTAATAAATTAAAAATTCAATAATAACTCACTTAATGAAGCTGTACATTTTTGCAACTCCTCCCTTTCACAAGTTGTAAAAAATGGCAAATGCTTTGTATATAATTATATTGTCCTTTGTACAAGTCGCTCTGCAAATGAATAAGAGAATCAAAGAATTAAATATGCATCCCATTTTAAATTTATTTAAAAGTTAACAACAAAATATCGTCAGTGGAATAGATGAACAAATTAGTTAGAGAGCTTGAAAATAGAAGTAATTGTATTACTTCTATTTTATGTAGGTTGCTTCAACAAGCAATCATATTAGTCGAATAGAGCATGTTCAACCACTTACTTAACCAAAAGGGCAATTCATCATTTTTTACAGTGAAATATAGCAATGTTACTTTCAATTATTAATTGGACAACCTTAACTAATTTGGGTGAGGGTTGCATCTTTTATATGAATAAAAAAATAGGCATAAATACTACAAAGATAATGGTCGCATAATAATGTTAGTTTACTAAAAAAACATAGAACAATGTGTGGTCTAAATTTAAATAGTAGCAAATAGCCGCATCTAACTATTAATTTATAATGAATTAGCTGGTCTAGGTCTAGCGATTCATGCTTTTATACAAACACACATACCTGAGGTAACCAGTTATTTCTTAAATAAAGTCTAGAAGTGTTGCCCATTATTTGTTGTACTAAAGGGTTCATTACATTTTATGTCTCTCTGTATAATGGATATTGTGTCCCTTTTAATATATAGTAAATAGGAATAGGTTATATATGAATACTTATTTTATAAAAGACACATGCATCCCGCAGGAAATTGCAGCTTCATAGCATACCACAAAAGAGTTCCTTGAATAATTATAAGCACAAAAGTATTTTAGGAAACGACAACCTCAAAATGATAAATTTTTTTAATTTAAAAAAATAGATTTTTTTTGTGAGAGGAATAAGTCTATTTAGTCCAATAGGTTTAACTTTGCTGAGTTAAACATGAGGGACAAAATCAATCTCCTGGGTTGAGTTTCTTGTATTATTGAGTAACGAATACAAAAATTTTAAATATTAATAATCAAATAAGGGTTGGTACAATTTAATTAATTAAGTCTAAGATGTGTCATTAATTAAGCTCTAAGAATTTTATTACCAACACATTGAAATCAACTTTTCTTACAAATCACACAAAATTTATTATGGCACATTATCACCAAATTTTCTTGATCTCACCCTCCATCTATGTTAATCATCAAGCTTCAAAAACTTGCTCTGTCAAATAATCATACGCCTATCCATAAAATTTCTTTTGATAAGAGTACAATATTTATTTGTTCGAATACCTCAATATTACTGCATTAGAGGATCAACATTTTCTATGAATGTTTTTGTTGAACAAATGCACTGACAAATATTAATTATTGTGCTCTGCGTCTAAGTGATATATTGATTTATGAAAATTAGATTAGTAAACAACATTCCACAATAAAATGTTTAGGGTTAATTAAATAAGGATCTATAGAAAAAAGTAAAAAAAATGAGATAATTATAATGAATAATGCATTAACCATCTAAAATGATAAATGGGAAAAACAAGTGTCTAGGTATCATACTTGTTTTTCTTTATTTCAATATGAAACTTGTTAAATGATAACAACAATCTTGCTTCTTAGAGAATCTACTCACAAATTATTTGATCAAGAGTCTCATATAAATACTATCTTATACGCCTAGGAAGGGTGAACAATTTCCAAAAACATATAATAGCATACGATTCATTGTTATTGTACAATGAGCATGTTAGGAATTACTTTTAATTTAAAGAATTGGTATAAAATTAAAGCTAGCCAAAGAAAAATATAACAATTTAAGTCTTATTTTAAAAAACAAGGCAAAAATAAAAGTATTCTAAAATTGATTTAAGGAAATTTGTAAATGATTTGAAAGCAATATATTCGAACATAATTTCTCCATTTTAAAAATTAAAACTAAACGATGTATATTCACTGAACAATTTAGATTATTGTATTGTTTGAAAATCATAAAAGTAAATTTTGAAAATTAATTAAAGCTAATTTTGGAATAAGAATAAAAATAATTAATTAAGAGAACTAGGAGGAAAATATTAACTAAGGAAATGGGTATCCAACTCTAGAAACTAAGTGTTTGAAGATGAGCTTGAAGTATGTCAATATCTAGGCTATAAAGAAAAACTAAAAAAATTTTGATATATGATGCCAAGAAATTGAAAAATAAACAGAACTCAATGGTCAATGTGTTGTTGAAGCACAAAATTAAAAGTGAAGCTAACACGGGAGAAAATATCCAAGATGAGATAGCTGTACTCGAATCTATTTACTTGACATTAGTGTTGAAATAAAAAGGATAATATTTTTTGAGAAGCAAGATATTTAATTCCCATTGCAATAGTGTTACACCTATTCTAACCATGCTTGATAAGTCGGGTGATGGAACTTATGTATTTTCACTATATATGAGTCTGAGAATATTTTGTATGCATAAGAATTCCAAGATTCTATTTTGAAACATGTTCTAAGAGTTGGTATGCATGGAACATGAAGTTTAAATATTTCCTTAGGTGCGATTTGGCACTATGTTTGGGAGCACTGTGACACTAAGCCTCAGCTTATCCTTTTTGAAATGAATCGTACCAACATAGTGACACCATTGCCTGGAGTGCTATTATACTTACAATCTGGGATTCCAAATTGTAAAAAGTCATGTGTACTAAAATTTCTGGTATGTCATATACCATGCAAGAAGAATCAGGGCTCAAGTTTGAGTTGAATAAAAAGATGGTTGACAAAAGTATGTAATTTTTATTTATTTATTTCCTATTGTCATTATTTGGTATCTTTGGAAAGGTAGGAATGAGTCCAAACATTTGGGTATTAAAATGACTGCTAATCTTATTATATCCAATATTAGGTATAAAATTCTTCAGTTGATTGAGGTGAATCTTATTTCTGGAAAAAAATTTCATAACAGCAAGCCTCTGGCGGATTACTTTGGGATTCAGAATAATTTTGTTAGAAACAATAGGGTGTGTATGGTCAGGTGGGTTAAACCTTCCATACCGTTTGTTAAGTTGAATACTGACGGCTCTGTTAAGATTAGCAAAGCTGGTATGGGTGGTATTATTAGGAATCACCTCGGTAACCCCATTGCGGTTTATTCTGCTCCTCTGCCTTCTTGCTCTGTTTTGACATCTGAATTAAAGGCTTTGGATTATGGTTTACAGTTATGTTTAAGAATGGGTTTACATAATGTGGATATTGAAGCGGATTCCACTCTAGTTATTCATATTATTAACGAGAAAGATGTTTGTTTCCCTCATAATTTTTACACTATTAGGAAGATTAAAATTGCTCTCTCTTTGCTCAACTTTACTATTTCCCATATTTTATCGGGAAGGTAATGCTTGTGCGGATTGGCTGGCTAATTTTGGCTCTCAAAGTGATATTCTGCGTGAGCATCCTGTGCATGACCTGCCTATTCCTCTTAAAGGAATGATTAATCTTGAGAAGATCGGTTTACCTTACATTCGTCATATCTAAATTTATGCTTAGGTATCCTTCGGTTTGGGTTTTGAGCGGCGCGGAACATCAACGAATGCAAGGTACTCTTTCTTTTGAATTTTTATTTGCTTCTCTACTCTCTATATAAATTTTGCAGGAAGATTGTGCAGAACGAGTTACATTGGATCTTCCAATTTTGGGTGCTGTTTATTCACAGCCCTTTTTCTTATTCCTGTTATTTTTGTACTCTTAGGATAAGGAACCACCGGCTCTTAGGTTTTTCTTCTTTTTGCATTGTAGCTCTTATGAGCATTAGCGAGCTGGAGGATCCTTTTAAAGATTTTTGTAACTGTTTTACCGATATCAACGCGTAGGCCCCTCTGTGGGTTTTAACCAAAAAAAAAAAAAATAATAGATTTATTTATTTTTAAATTTCTTAAGAAAAAAATTATGTAAAGATGTAAGCTTTTTTGGTGAATCTTTTGAAATGTAAACAGTTGTTCCATTTATCAAGCCTATATGGGCAGAGCTCAAAACATGGGTCTTTACATGCCCTATTTGGTACCATATTCAATATGGGAAAACCTCTATTTCAGTTTTGTCTTAGATTGACCCAGAACCAAGCATGACAATAACTCAACCATTGTAGTTGTCAACATTTTCTCCAAGATGTACACTTAATATTGCACATCTTTTCTTTCAAGAAAAAATTCATTTGCATGGTTTACCTTGAAATCTAAAATTTTATAACAGTATTTTAAGTGCATCTCAATATTTTATAACAGTATATAACTCTCACCTTCACAAGGCCAAATCTCCTGGAATTCATGCATTCAACTGACATCCACATCTCCAATATAATCTTCAAAAACTCTCCATTTTGGAACATTCATCCTGTTTACTGCAGGTCAACATATTATCAATTTATGTTTATAAAAAAGAAGCATCTACGTACAGTTTCTCTTGGTATCATGAACATTTAAATTCCGTTTGGGATAATTTTCTTATAAACTCACCGAGCTTCAAATTAACCACTTTTCTTTTTCTCCTTCCCGCAATGTCGTGATAAGATCAGTGACTGTTCTGGCTCCACATGACTCTCCCAACACAGATGGAATTGACCCAGGTGACTTGTATAAAATAAGGTATTATTAAATACTAATGAATCAAATAAAACATCGTCATATCTCATACTCAAGAAAAAAACAAAAAAAAAAGCAGATTCCAGCTCAAATGTCTGTAAAGAAGATTTGAATAAAAATTTTGCAGAGAAGAAAGAAAGAAGAAGAGAGAAAGAGGAAGAAGGGAGAAGAAGAGAAGCCATGGGAGAACCTGCCATTGATTTCCATTCTTCTCACCATTCAGAGTTCAATTGTGAGCCCTTTGATGGATGGCAAGGTAAGATCAATGTAATTTCTCCTTCTCTTTTTTTTTTAATTAAAAAAAGAAGAAATTAAACATGTGAGATTCTGATTTGTGCACTGTAGAGATTGGAATTTCATAAAAATATTTATTTTGATTTTTATTTATTTTGTTTGAAATATGTGTTTAGATTTGAAATATGGTTAGATTTGAAATATGTGTTTGAAACCTGGGCCATTACATGAAAATTCCACCAAAGGCTATGTTCATCTCACAAAAATAAATAAAAATCAAAATAAATAAAAATCAAACCATCATTTTCAAACACATACTTCAAATCTAATATAAAAATTATTTATTTTCAATTATTCTACTCCATCAATCAATCGAGAAAAATAGGGTTAGAATATTTTAACTTAAATTTAATCACGCTAATTTTATAGCCATCAAATTATAATCGAGATGACTATAACACATAGTTAATCATTCAAAATTTATATTGTACTAATCTCAAAATAAATCTAACTACTATAAATATTTATCTGAAATTCCAATCTCTGCAGTGCACAAATCAGAATCTCAAATGTTTAATTTCTTTTTTTTTTTAATTTAAAAAAAAAAAAAGAGAAGGAGAAATTACGTTCATCTTACCTTGCCATCCATCAAAGGGCTCACAATTGAACTCTGAATGGTGAGAAGAATGGAGATCAACGGCAGGTTCTCCATAACTTTTTAGCAAAAATTAGGTCATGTACATACAAGAAAGAAAACTATAAAAAGCATGCAATTTCTATTGCACAATCAATATAAAAACATCAATATAAATCACCAGAACACAAAAAGTAATGTCAAAATGTTCGTGGAAAGTGCCACATAAGTAAAACCTAAGGTCTGCAGAAAAGTTGTGGTGGCCAGGCTCCACCGACAACAACCTGAATTATAATCTTAAGGAATGACGCGAGTCTTAAAATCCAGGCATTTTTCCTTCCAGTCTCTATCTTCAAGTGGGTCTTCCTTCTCTAGATCATCTCCCTTCGGATTGTCTCCTTCAGGCTCCATCTGGTTCATCCTCCAGAAGGGTACCCAAATAATTTAAAAACTACCCAAGTGTGAGCCTTTCTTTTTTTATTTGCATACTTAGTGTTTGAAATGCTTGACTTTTAGACACTTTCATAACTCAATATATCAAATTACATTACATTATAAAAAGAAAAAAAAACATAGACCCAAACTCCTGGATGGTTATCCTAATAAAAATCTCAAGCGGTTTTTATATATCACATCACAAGCAATTATATATGTGTAGAGAAATAAATTCGCTTAGCCATGCTCTTTTAATTTTTGGAGGGGGCTCTTCTCCTTGCCTTACCCTATAGAAAAGCTAGAGCTTAGGAAAAAATAAAGAACAAAGTATATCTCACCAAAAGGTGAGAAAGTAGGTAGTTCCTCTACTGGGCTTACCCTATAGCAAGGGCAGAGGCTAGGAGAGAGTGAAGAGCAACAACACAAATAACCAAAAAGTGAATAAGTAAGGAGATCCTCTCCTGGCCTTACCATATATCAAGGGAAGATCCTAGGAGGGAATAAGGAGTACAATAGTAAATTATCACCAAAAGGTAAAACAGTGTAATGAGATACTCTCTTGACCTTACTATATAGCAATGGTAGAGCCTAGGAGAGAATCAAAAAGTAAAGTAGAAAAGTAGAAGATCACCGAATGGTGATTGAGTAGTGGGGTCTTCTCTTGGACTTACCCTATAACAAGGGCAGAGCCAAGGAAAGGACCAAAGTAAAGTAGTAGAGTAAAATATTATCGAATGGTAATCAAGTAGGGGGATCTTCTCCTGGCCTTACCCAATAGCAAGGTCAGAGCCTAGGGGATTGTCTTAAGAAATTTAAAAATAAATAAATAAAAAATACATACTCTTGTCAACCATCTTTTTATTCAACCCAAACTTGAGCCCTGATTCTTCTTGCATGGTAAAATTTTAGTACACATGACTATTTACAATTTGGAATCTCAGATTATAAGTATAATAGCACTCCAGGCAATGGTGTCACTATGTTAATACGATTCATTTCAAAAAGGATAAGCTGAGGCTTGGTGTCACAGTGCCCCCAAACATAGTGCCAAATCGCACCTAAGGAAATATTTAAACTTCATGTTCCATGCATTCCGACCCTTAGAACATGTTTCAAAATAGAATATTGGAATTCTTATGCATACAAAATATTCTTAGACTCATATATAGTGAAAATACATAAGTTCCATCACCCGACTTATCAGGCATGGTCAGAATAGGTGTAACACTATTACAATGGGAATTAAATATCTTGCTTCTCAAAAAATATCATCCTTTTTTATTTCAACACTAAGGTCAAGTAAATAGATTCGGGTACAGCTATCTCATATTGGATATTTTCTCCCGTGTTAGTTTCACTTTTAATTTTGTGCTTCAACTACACATTGACCAACACATTGACCATTGAGTTCTGTTTATTTTTCAATTTCTTGGCATCATATATCAATATTTTTTAGTTCTTCTCTATAGCCTAGATATGGACATACTTCAACCTCATCTTCAAACGCTTAGTTTCTAGAGCTGGATACCCATTTCCTTAGTTAATAATTTCCTCCTAATTCTCTTAATTAAATATTTTTTTCTTATTCCAAAACTAGCTTTAATTAATTTTCCAATATTACTTTTATGATTTTCAAACAATACAAGAATCTAAATTGTTCAGTGAATATACATCGTTTAATTTTAATTTTTAAAATGGAGAAATTATGTTCGAATATATTGCTTTCAAATCATTTACAAATTTCCTTAAATAAATTTTAGAATACTTTTATTTTTTCCTTGTTTTTTAAAATAAGACTTAAATTGTTTTATTTTTCTTTGGCTAGCTTTAATTTTATACTAATTATTTAAATTAAAAGTAATTCCTAACATGCTCATTGTACAATAACAATGAATTGTATGCTATTATATGTTTTTGGAAATTGTTCACCCTTCCTAGGCGTATAAGATATTATTTATATGAGACTCTTGATCAAATAATTTGTGAGTAGATTCTCTAAGAAGCATATTGAAATAAAGAAAAACAAGTATGATACCTAGACACTTTTTTTTTCCATTTATCATTTTAGATGGTTAATGCATTATTCATTATAATTATCTCATTTATTTTTGAATTTTTTCTGTAGAGCCTTATTTAATTAACCCTAAACATTTTATTGTGGAATGTTGTTTGCTAATCTAATTTTCATAAATCAAAATATCACTTAGACGCGGTGCACAATAATTAATGTTTGTCAATGCATTTGTTCAACAAAAACATTCATAGAAAATGTTGATCCTCTAATGCAGTAATATTGAGGTATTCGAACAAATAAATATTGCACTCTTATCAAAAGAAATTTTATAGATAGGCGTATGATTATTTGACAGAGCAAGTTTTTGAAGCTTGATGATTAACATAGATGGAGGGTGAGATCAAGAAAATTTGGTGATAACGTGTCATAATAAATATTATGTGATTTAGAACAAAAGGTGACTTCAATGTGTTGGTAATAAAGTTCTTAGAGCTTAATGAAACATCTTAGACTTAATTAATTAAATGGTACCAACCAATATTTGATTATTAATACTTGAAATTTTTGTATTCATTACTCAGTAATACAAGAAACTCGAGCCACGAAATTGATTAAGTAGTTTGTGAAAAATAATTCAAGAATTTTGTCCCTTCTGTTTAACTCAGCAAAGTTAAACCTATAGGACTAAATTGGCTTATTCCTCTCACAAAAAAAAATCAATTATTTAAATTAAAAAAAAATTATCATTTTGAGGTTGTCATTTCATAAAATACTTTTGTGCCTATAATTATTCAATGAACTCTTTTGTGGTATGCTATGAAGCTGTAATGTCCTGCGGGATGCATGTATCTTTTATAAAATAATTATTCATATATAACCTATCCCTATTTACTATATATTAAAAAGGACACAATATCCATTATACAGAGAGACATAAAATGTAATGAACCCTTCAGTACAACAAATAATGGGCAACAATTCTAGACTTTATTTAAGAAATAACTAGTTAGTTAAGGAGCACGAACTAGACCTCATTTCCTCATGTATGTGTGTGTGTGTGTATAAAAGCATGAATCGCTAAACCTAGTCCTACTATTTCATTATAAATTAATAGTTAGATTCGGCTATTTGCTACTATTTAAATTTAGACCACACATTGTTCTATGTTTTTTTAGTAAACTAACATTATTATGCGACCATTATCTTTGTAGTATTTATGCCTATTTTGTTATTCATATAAAGGATGCAACCCTCACCCAAATTAGTTAAGGTTGCCCAATCAATAATTGAAAGTAACATTGCTAGATTTCATTGTAAAAAATGATGAATTACCCTTTTGGTTAAGTAAGTGGTTGAGCATGCTCTATTTGACTAATATGATTGCTTGTTGAAGCAACCTACATAAAATATAAGTAATACAATTACTTTTACTTTCAAGCTCTCTAACTAATTTGTTCATCTATTCCGCTAGCGATATTTTGTTGTTAACTTTTAAAAAAAATTCAAAATGAGATGCATATTTAATTCTTTGATTCTCTTATTCATTTGCAGAGCGACTTGTACAAAGGACAATATAATTATATACAAAGCATTTACCATTTTTTACAACTTGTGAAAGGGAGGAGTTGCAAAAATTTACAGCTTCATTAAGTGAGTTATTATTGAATTTTTAATTTATTACGAGAAATAGATGATAATTCACTTATGAAGTAATTTTCTCCATTGTTTGTCTAAGTTGCTAAAATATGAACTATTCTACTTGAAGTCAGCCTACTTATTATTTTAGTTAATTCTTGAATTTCTACATCAAACTTCACTAAAATTTTTTCTTATTTATTCTTCTCTTCTTTTTTTATAATAATAATAAAAAAAAACCATGAATGAGTTTACATGATTTTCAAGTTGGAATATGGGGGTTTTTAACATACTCTTTGGTAACTTTGATTAATTTGATT
Organism: Dendrobium catenatum; assembly: GCF_001605985.2. NCBI lineage: Eukaryota > Viridiplantae > Streptophyta > Magnoliopsida > Asparagales > Orchidaceae > Dendrobium > Dendrobium catenatum. The sequence continues at coordinate 18,184 of NW_021319091.1, forward strand.
TTTCTTTTGCATTTTGTGTGAGTGATTATTGGTATGCTCTGTAAGAATTATTTCTTTGATTTTTCTCAATATTTTCTCCTAATCATGGCGATCTTGGTTGAAAACATCTTAAATGGGTCTTGACATTCGCCAAATTCTTGTCTTCATATAGGCACCCAGCTAGACATTCCAATTGTAAGAAACTTTCACTCTACTAATTGTAGATCATTGAAAAAATGGGTAGTCATACTATAGGCCAAGTCTCCATCTTAAATATAAGAAAATTCCATGTTTATTCAACCCTATGGATAATTTAAATTGTTCTCCTAAAGGGCAAGATAAAGAAAGAGAAAGTGAGTATGATAATTGATTGTATTAATTTACAATATTTTTTTCTAAGTAAAAACATTTCAGAATTAAGAAATGACTTTTATTCTTAAAGGTTCACAACTAAAAATTTTACCGAATATGAATTTCTCGTGCAAGTAACCCTTGCACATCCTTTTTGAGCATTGTGGGATTTTATAATTTCGGCGGCAATATCACCAAACACAGCCCGCACACAGTCATTCATGCATGCATAGGGGGCAAGCCCAACATTCCAAAAATTTCATCTAATTGGCTGCAGCCAGCAAGCAAGCGGTGGGCCCTTCGAAGGCCACATGAGTGGTGGCGGCATCGACAGTGAATGAATGTAGCGATTTATCGGGTGGAATCGTTGACGAGGAATGGTGATGAGTGGTGGGCAGCGACCTTTGAATGCCATAAGAATCAAGCCATCGCTTTCAAGCCTTAATTACTCATGATTACTTCCAACTTACCGTCATATATACATAAACATGTGAATTTTATTTTCTCTTATTTACAAAATTCAAGGAAAACGTACGTTCAACATATTCTTTCTAGCAAGACAAAAATGCTCGCATGTTATATTTAAGCATAGCCGTTAGATCAATCA
>NW_021319091.1:26943-31735 GCF_001605985.2 Dendrobium catenatum
GATTTCGACAAGCCATTCCAGGTGGATACAGATGCTTCGGCTGTTGGCGTGGGCGCGGTCCTCTCCCAAGATGGTAAACCCGTAGAATTTTTTAGTGAGAAGCTGAGCACGGCAAGGCAGAAATGGTCGGCATACGAACAAGAGTTGTATGCCGTCGTCCGGGCACTTAAACAATGGGAGCATTATTTATTGCATAAGGACTTTGTGCTATGTAGTGATAATCAAGCCTTGCAATACATTAACAGCCAGAAGAATATTAGTCGTATGCATGCTCGATGGATTGTCTTTTTCCAAAGATTCAGTTTTGTTATTAAACACAAGGCCGGTCGCATCAACCGAGTAGCGGACGCTCTCAGCCGAAGGGCGGCATTACTTACTCATCTGCAGACGGAAGTTACTGGGCTGCAGGAATTGAAGAATTTGTATGCCGCAGACAAGGATTTCTCTCAGCCTTGGACCGATTGCACTCAAGGGAAGCCACAGCAAGATTTTTCGCTTCAGGATGGATTTCTGTTTAAGGGGAATAGTTTGTGCATTCCCGACTCATCTTGGCGAGCCCAATTAATCAAAGAGTTGCATAGTGGGGGGTTATCAGCTCATGCCGGTCGTGACCGAACTCTTGAACTTCTCCAATCTCGCTTCTTTTAGCCTCACCTTCGCCGAGATGTAGCGAGATTTGTTGAAAGATGCTCCATTTGTCAGCGATACAAAGGTACAAGTCAAAATACGGGACTTTATTTACCGCTACCCACTCCCGATTCTATTTGGGAGGATTTATCTCTAGATTTTGTTTTGGGCCTGCCTAGAACCAAGCGGGGGTCGGATTCGATCATGGTAGTTGTGGATCGATTCTCAAAAATGGCGCACTTCATACCTTGCAAGAAAACATTCGATGCCATTAACATTGCTCATCTTTTTTTCAAAGAGATTATCAGGTTGCAAGGCCTACCCCGAAGCCTCACTTCGGATCGTGATGTCAAGTTCGTCAGCCATTTCTGGAGAGAACTATGGAGATGCTTGAAGACCGATCTTAATTTGAGCTCCGCTTACCATCCCCAAACAGATGGCCAGACCGAAGTTGTCAACCGCACCTTGGGTAGCATGCTGCGCTGCCTTGTTCAAGAAAATCCAAAGAAGTGGGAAGAGCTCCTATGCCACGCAGAATTTGCTTACAATTCGCTGTCGAATCGCTCCACTAAGCGTAGTCCGTTCCAGGTGGTATATACTAAACCCCCTAATCATTTAGTTGATCTAGCCATTTTGCCTAAATGCAGTCGAACGGGAGTCACCAAAACTATCTCCCAAGCCACCGAAACCATCCAGACCGTGAAAGCCCAGCTCGAAGAGTCCAACGCCAAATACAAACAGATGGCTGATGTTCGTAGGCGTTTCAAGAGCTTCAACCCTGGCGACCTCGTGATGGTGCGCATGCGCCGTGAACGTTATCCTCAAGGCAGCTATTCAAAACTCAGCCCCAGGAAGTTGGGACCTTTTCCAATTCGCCATAAGATTAATGACAATGCTTATGTCATTGGGCTTCCACCGGACATCCACACTTCACCAACATTCAACGTCTCCGACATTTATGAGTATCATCCTCCCGATGGGACTATAGTTATCGCCAGCTCGTCGGAGTCGAGCTCTTCGGAAGCGGGGGAGATCTGATGCAGGTGCTATCCCTTTTGGTGATCCGGCGGACCAGCTTATACCCACTTCCTGCGCCACTCCTTCTTATTCCCTGCTTAAAGCTGTTTTTCTGTTATTTTTAGTACAAGCACTTTAGACTCTATTTTATTTTTGCTTTCCTAAAATTAGTCTTTTTCTTCTATATGTTCACTGGATGTAATGAAGCTCAGTAGACTTGATATCAAACAAATTTCCGGTTACTGTTACATTGGAGCTCAGCTCTTGTTCTTGGCTCCCGTTTTCTCATAGCTGCTGCACCATAAGTTTTGGTATCAGAGCTAGGCTATTCAAGTGAATGGCGGAAGGCAGCAGCCACCCCCGACCCGACGGTGATCGGAGTCTTGAAGCCCTTTGGGAAACTCACCGACAAACGTCGAAGCAGCTTGAGGAGCTGATGACTACCTTCGGCCGATTTGCAGAAGAGATGCGGAACGAGCTTCGTCAAATAAGGGTAGCTACTAATCCAGGAGCTAGGCCATTCGTTCCGGCAGCCATACCGGAACAGAGACCACCCGTCAGACAAGGCGCGATGCATAGACGAGCCCCTGTCACGATTCCTGAATACTCGGGGTCGGATGAGGAAGAGGTACCCAGGCAGGAACACTCCGATTCTGAAGGAGAAATTTTCTTCCCGCAACAAACCAGAGGACGGCGGCACCATATGCAGCGGAATGAATCCGAGGGATTCCGTATAAAACTAGATATTCCCTTCTTCGATGGCAGGCTTCATGTCGAGGATTATCTTGATTGGGAAAGCGCTGTAGAAAATTTCTTTGATTATATGGAAGTCAATCCGGAGAAGCAGGTTAAGTATGTGGCGTGCCGACTCAAGGGAGGAGCTACTGCGTGGTGGTCGCAGCTCCTTCAAAATAGACAGTGGGAAGGTAAGAGTCCAATACGTAGTTGGGTTCGAATGAAACAGCTCATGAGGCGGCACTTCTTACCCACCGATTTTGAGCAGCTCCTCTATCTACAATATCAGCATTGTCGGCAGGGACAGCGATCAGTCAGTGAGTACACTGAGGAGTTTTACAGATTAAGTGCCCGGAACAATCTGATGGAGTCGGAGAACCAGTTGGTAGCACGCTATATCGGGGGACTGAAGGAAAATCTGCAAGACAAGCTCGAACTCAATTCCGTATGGTCTCTTTCGCAAGCGGTAAACTTCGCGCTTAAGGCGGAGGCTCAAAGCCAACGTCAGTTTCGTTCCCATGCTTCTCGCAGAACAGTTACAGATGGAAATATGGGAACCTCTCGAGCAACAACACCTCCGACTAAGCCGCAACCCACTGCACCAGCTGCCCCGAGCAATGTAGCATCGGAAGTTAAGGGAGTTTTAAGGCCGAGAGCCTCCATCCGAGAAAATCCTTATGCTAAACCCAATGTCATCAAATGTTTTAGGTATTTACAGCCCGGGCATAAGTCGAATGAATGTCCATCGCGTCACCAAGTTCAACTAGCTGAAGGAGAAGATGAAGCAGATTTTGCCGGAATTCTTGATGAAGTTGATGATGGAATCGAAGAAATTAGAGCTGATGAAGGAGAACCGGTTCTTGGGGTCATGGAGAAGGTGCTCTTGTCGCCACGGAAACCTGTCGAGACCCAACGACACTATTTATTCCGCTCCAAGTGCACCATAAACGACAAGGTTTGCGATTTGGTGATTGATAGCGGGTGCACCGAGAATATTATCTCGAAGGCGGCTGTTCAAGCTCTACAACTCAAAACAACTAAACACCCGAATGCCTTCAAGATTGGGTGGGTTAAGAAAGGAGTTGACTTCCTCGTATCCGAGCTATGCAAGGTGTCATTTTCTATTGGCAAGAAATATTTATGTCAAGTTACTTGTGATGTCCTCGAGATGGACGTATGCCACCTCATTCTGGGAAGACCGTGGCAGTATGATGTTGGTGCAATACACGACGGCCGAGCAAACACTTACACTGTGGATTTTAATGGGAGGAAACTGAAGTTAATGCCCGCTAGTCAAACCCAAGGTGGAGTCCCAACCAGCCTTGCATCAGCTTGCATTGTCGCGGGGCGTGAACTGTTCCAGCTCAAAGGAACAGGGTGTCCAGTGTTCGCCTTAGTTACAAGTGACATACAACAACCAAAGTTTACTCTCTTACACCCAGACATTCGGCACTTAATTGATTCATTCCAGGACATTACTTCTGCTGAATTACCTCCTAGTCTCCCGCCTGTCCGAGACGTTCAGCATCAGATTGAATTACTTCCAGGCGCAGTTCTCCCCAATCTACCATATTACCGCATGAGCCCCCGTGAACACGCGATCCTTCAGAAAATAGTGCAAGAGTTGCTGGACAAGCAGTTCATACAGCCGAGTTTGAGTCCGTGTGCCGTACCAGCTCTCATTGTGCCAAAGAAAGATGGTCAATGGCGTCTGTGCATTGACAGTAGAGCCATCAATCGCATTACCATTAAATACAGGTTCCCGATACCGAGGATCACTGACCTGCTGGACAAGCTCTCGGGCTCTTCCATCTTCTCGAAATTAGATTTGAGAAGTGGATACCATCAGATTCGCATAAGGCCGGGAGATGAATGGAAGACTGCCTTCAAGACTGTCGAAGGACTGTTCGAGTGGAAGGTCATGCCCTTCGGTCTTTGCAACGCTCCATCTACTTTCATGAGACTCATGCATGAAGTCTTGAAACCATATTTGGGTCAGTTTTGTTTAGTTTACTTTGATGATATTTTGATATTCAGCTCGTCTCATGAACAACATGTTGCTCACCTCAAATCTGTCTTAGAAATATTACGGGATAATCAACTCTTCCTTAATCTAGCCAAATGCGAATTTGCTGTTGCTAGTGTCCGTTTCCTGGGATTTGTTTTGACTGCTGCCGGTGTTATGACCGATCCAACAAAAATCGCAGCTATCCAGGATTGGTCGCAGCCAACGTCTCTTACAGACGTGCGTAGCTTCCATGGGCTCGCCAATTATTACCGTCGATTCATCAAGGGCTTCAGCAGTATCATGGCCCCGATTACAAATTGTTTGAAATCGGCCGTCTTTGCTTGGACCCCGGCGCAGCAAAGGAGTTTTGAACGGATCAAGGCTACTCTCTGTTCAGCTCCGGTA
>NW_021319091.1:31835-50621 GCF_001605985.2 Dendrobium catenatum
AAAGAAATTTTTAAAATACCAATTCACCCCCCCTTCTCTTGGTTAGCTTGGGACTAAGTTCATAAGGGCTTAACATCCCTGACGAACTTTAATTGTTCCCATCTGTTTGACTCACTCTTTTTGTATTGTTTGGGGCTATAAACGAATCAAGCTGAATCAAGCATATCATTATTACTATGTGAAAAATTGAAGTGTGAAAATTTATTGATTATAGTTATTTTACTATAACATTATTTATTTAATATGCATAAATTCACCTATAAGAGGCCTCTAGGTAGAAGAGTTGTAAGAGAAGCATGACCCCAAACAAGAATGCCAAGCTAAGCTTAAATATGTCGCCTTTTTGTCTTAACTAAGTCACCAATAAAAAAAAAAGATTTTGTGAACCTTTAAGAAAAAAAGTAATTTCTTAATTCTGAAATGTTTTTACTTAGAAACATAAAAATTATTTTAAATTAATTTAACTAATTATCATACTCACTTTCCCCTTCTTTATCTTTCCCTTTAGGAGAACCCTTTAAATTATCCATAAGGTTTATTAAGTGTCTTAGAAATAAAAACATGGAATTTCTCATATTTGAGATGAAGACATAGCCTATAGTATGACTACCCATTTTTTGGATGATCTACAATTAGTAGAGTCGGAGTTCCTTACAATCAGATTGTCTAGCTAGGTGCCCCAATGAAGACTAGAATTTGGCGAATGTCAAGGCCATTAAAGATGTTTTCATCAATGATCACCATGATTAGGAGAAAATATTGAGAAAAAACAAAGAAATAATACTTACATAGCATACCAATAATCACTCACACAAAATTCAAAAGAAAATTCAAATTAGTCAAAGTTACTAAAGAGTATGTTAAAAACCCCCCATATTCCAACATGAAAATTAAGTAAACTCATTCCTGCCTTATTTTTTTTCAATTTTTATTTTAAAAAAATAAAGGAAAAAAAGAAGAGAAGAATAAATAAGAAGAATTTTAGTGAAGCTTGATGTAGAAATTCAAGAATTAACTCAAATAATAAGTAGGTTGAGTTCAAGTAGAATAGTTGATATTTTAACACCTTAGAAAAACAATGGAGAAAATTACTTCATAAGTGAATTATCATCTAATTCTTTTAATAAATTGAAAATTCAATAATAACTTACTTAATGATGCTCAAATTTTTTTCAACTCCCCCCTTTCACAAGTCGTAAAAAATTGTACATGCTTTGTAAATAATTATATTGTCCTTTGTACAAGTCTCTCTGCAAATGAATAAGAGAATCAAAGAATTAAATATGCATCCCATTTTAAATTTATTTAAAGAGTTGACAACAAAATATCATCAACAAAATAGATGAATAAATTAGCTAGAGGGCTTAAAAATAGAAGTAATTGTATTACTTCTATTTTATGTAGGTTGCTTCTACAAGAAATCATATGAGTTGAATAGAGCATGTTCAACCACTTGCTTAACCTAAAGGGCAATTCATCATTTTTTTTACAACGGAAGCTACCAATGTTACTTTCAATTAACTATTGTTATTGGACAACCTTAACTAATTTGTGTGATGGTTGCATCCTTTATATGAATAACAAAATAGGCATAAATACTACAAAGATAATGGTTGCATCATAATGTTAGTTTACTAAAAAAACATAGAACAATGTGTGGTCCAAATTTAAATAGTAGCAAATAACTGCATCTAATTATAGATTTATAATGAATTAGCTAGCCTTGGTCTAGAGATTTAACTAGACCACCCATGGTCTAGTTAATACACACACGCATACACACACAAACGCACACACGCACACACACACGCGCACACACACACACACACACACACACATTTTATGTCCCGCTCTGTAATGTATCTTGTATCCCTTTTAATATATAATAAATAGAGATTGGTTATATTTGTATAATTATTTTATAAAAGATACATGCATCCCATAGGACATTGCAGCTTCATAGCATACCACAAAAGAGTTCCTTGAATAATCATAGGCACAAAAGTATTTTATTAAATGACAACCTCAAAATGATAAATTTTTTTTCTTTTAATTTCAAAAAAAAGAAGATTTTTATGTAAGAGGAATAAGTATATCTAGTTCAATGATTTAAACTTTGTTGAGTTAAACTGGAGGGACAAAATTCACGAGTTATTTGTCACAAACTACTTAATCAATCATGGGGTCGAGTTTCTTGTATTAGTGAGTAATGAATACATAAATTTGAAGTATTAATGATCAAAGTACAATTTAATTAATTAAATCTAAGATGTTTCATTAAGCTCTAAGAATTTTATTACCAACACATTGAAGTCAGGTTGCTTGCCCTAAACCCTAAATCATATGCGTATATATAAAATGTATATCGATAAGAGTGCAATATTTATCTGTTTAAAAAAAAAAATATTACTGCATTAGAGGATCAACATTTTCTATAAATTTTTCTACTGAACAAATGCATTGATGAATATTAATTATTGTGTATTTCGTAAAAGTGATATAATGATTTATGAAAATTAGATTAGTAAACAAGGCTCTATAGAAAAAAAGTCAAAAATAAATGAGGTAATTATAATGAATAATGCATTAACCATCTAAAATGATAAATGGGAGAAACACGTGTCTAGGTATCATACTAGTTTTTCTTTATTTCAATATGAAACTCGTTAAATGATAACAACAATCTTGCTTCTTTGAGAATCTACTCACAAATTCTTTGATCAAGAGTCTCATATAAATAATATCTTATATGCCTTGGAAGGGTGAGCAATTTCCAAAAACATATAATAGCATAAGGTTCATTATTATTGTACAATGAGCATGTTAGGAATTATTTTTAATTTAAAGATTTAGTATAGAATTAAAGCTATCCAAAGAAAATTATAACAATTTAAGTCTTATTTTTAAAAAACAAGGCATAAATAAAAGTATTCTAAAATTGATTTAAGGAAATTTGGAAATGATTTGAAAGCAATATATTTTAACATAATTTCTTCATTTCAAAAATTTAAATTAAACGATGTATATTCACTGAACAATATAGATTATTGGACTGTTTGAAAATCATACAAGTAATTTTGGAAAATCAATTAAAGCTAATTTTTGGAATAAGAATAAAAATAATTAATTAAGCAAACTAAAAGGAAAATATTAACTAAGGAAATGGGTATCCAACTCTAGAAACCGAGTGTTTGAAAATGAGGTTGAAATTTGTTCATATCTACGCTATAGAGAAAAACTAGAAAATTTTTTGTCATATGATGTCAAGAAATTTGAAAATAAACATAACGCAATGGTCAATGTGTTGTGGAAGCGCAAAACTAAAGTGAAGCTATAAGGGAGAAAATATCCAAGATGAGATAGTTGTACGTACACGAGTATATTTACTTGACCAGAGTGTTGAAATAAAAAGGATGATATTTTTTTAGGAGCGAGAATTGTAATGCCCACTACAATAGTTTTACACTTATTCTAACCAAGCCTGATAAATCAAGTGATGGAACTTATGTATTTTCATTATATATGAGTCTGAGAAAATTTTGTATGCCTATGAATGCCTATATTCTATTTTAAAGCATGTCCTAAGGATCTGTATGCATGAAACATTAAGTCTAAATATTTCCTTCGGGGAACGTTGAAACTAGGTTTGGGGGCACATCAATGCTAAGCTCTCAGGCTTGTCCTTTTTAAAATGAATAGTACAAGTTTAGTGACACAATTGCTTAGAGTGTTGTTATTATTGCAATCCCAAATTACGTGCTTGTGATTTTGATGATAACAAATATTATTGATTGCACTTTTATTTCTCCTATCATTTTGTATTGCATATACTTTTGTGTGTACTAATATTTCAGGTATGACATATACCATACTAGAAGAATCAGGGCTCAAGTTTGGGTTGAATAAGAACATGGTTGACAAGAGTATGTAATTTTAATTTATTTATTTTTAAACTACTTGAGTAAAAAATCTTGTAAAAGATGTATGCTTTTTTGGCGACTCTTCCGAATTGTAAACAATAGTTCCATTTATCAAGCCTACAAGGGTAGATCTCAAAACATGGCTCATTACATGCCCCTTCAAATACTAGATTCTACATGGGAAAACCTATATTTTAATTTTGTCTTGGGCTAACCCAAAACCAAGTGTGGCAATGACTCAATCATGGTAGTAGTCAATAGGTTCTCCAAGATGGTACACTTCATTTTTTATAAGAAAATATCTAATGCCCCTCCCTTCACATTGCACTTATTTTCTTTCAAAAATCATTCATTTTCATGATTTACCTTGAAATCTAACATTCGATCAAGTTGTTAAGTTCCTCAGTCACTTTTGGTGAGAACTATGGAAATAATTGGGCATTAACTTATGTTTGAGTTCAGCTTATCACCCTCAAATGTATGGTCAAACTAAAGTTGTAAATAGCACCTCAAGTAATATGCTTCATTACTTGGTAAAAGAAAACCAATGCAATGGGAAGACATGCTAAGCAAAGCTGAATTTGCTTATAATGCCATGATGAATCATTCCACTAATAAGTCTCCTTTCAATCATCCGGTTAGGAAAAAAAATATTTTAGATTTAACTTATGTTAAAAAGGTAAAAGTATACCAAAGAAGGCTTGGTTAGAATATTAGAAATGACCTATCTTTATTAGATTTAATGAGAATTTAACTTTTAACAATGCATAATGAAGAAAAAAGATTCATGTAGCCAACCAAAAATAGTGGGAAAGGCTCAATGTTGTTGTTGTATATATTATGATTTTTTAGAATTTGTAATTGATCATGTTGCACAAGTAATTGAGTGATTTCCAATGTCATCTATAGGGAAGACCACAAATATATTTTTACTAGAGTGTTCGTTTAGGAAGCGCGACAGGCATAAGCTTTTGAATAAGAATGGTTGTGTTATTTTTATTGTAGGTCTTGCTGGCTCAGTTTGCAATATGAAGTTATCTTTCTTTATATATTTTTGCCAAAAAATTGAATTTATGGGTTCTCTTTTTACCTGAGTTTTTTTGCTGCTTTGTTGGTACTTATTGTTAATTTTTAATGTGTCTCATGAAATAGCAATCTGCATGTCGCAAAAAAATATATTGATAGGCTCCAATAAAAATTAAAAAAATTCTATTAGAGCCTGTTTGGTATTCTTTTTAGGCAGGATTAAAATAAAGAAAATAGAATTTTGGAGACTTTAAATTTTGTTGTTCAGATAAATCTTTGTTGTTTGACTTTTAACCGGACAAAATGGCGAAAAAGGATTCATGTAACCGACCCCACGCAGTGGGACAAAGGCTTGTTGTTGTTGTTGTTGTAGAAAAATGTTGTTTTAGCCCATTATTAATTAAATTTAATATTTGTTATATCCCACCATTCACATTGTTTTAGAAAATTTAAAGATATGTCCTCTTAGAAATCTTAAAGCCTAAAACAGAACCAAACAATTTATTAGAATTTAGCCATATTTAAGAGTTGTCATGGTAAATGATTTTCATACTAAAAATTTTCTAAATCTCAATTTTTAGGATTTATTGAATCCTACTTATAAAAAAAATAACTACTGCATTAATGTGGAATAATTAGTTGATAACAACTAAGATTTGAATCAATTTAGCTCCCAGTCCGAAGATTAAAATTTGATCATGATATTAAATTAATATTTAAAGAGATGGTACAATTTTATCTTATAATGATATTTCATACAAATTTCTTTACTTTCTTTTTACTCATTCTATGAGCTTTTATACTTTAATAATCTTTGTGTTTAGGGGAGTAATTATGGTTAAATTGTTAAATCGATCGGATCGTCTTGGATGATTTGTATATCCTACTAGATGATGTTTGTCGACATATTTAATTTTCCTAAATCATCCAAGATGAAATACCATAATTTTTCATCTAATCGTCAAGGACGATCCCCAATATCATCCTGAATAATATGTATAAATTTGAGCTGACCATCGAGGACTATCTTGAGATCGTCCAAGACTATCAGGTCAAATTTTGTACATCGTTCTAGACTATCTTGTGTTGTCCAGGATGATATTTGGTGCTAAAATTGAGTTTTTAGGGTTTTTTGAATCCCTCATTTTAAGCACTTCGTGCAGGACGATCTTGAGATCATCCTGGATGAACTTTGTCGCCATATATGATTTTTAGGATTTTTTAAAGACCTCTATTTAAACTTTGTCAAGTCACTTGGTAAGTGTCTTTGGCAACCATTGAAGATTCGTTTTTTTGGAGAAAACTTGAAGAGAGAACTTAAAGTGATCAGAGGGAAAGGTAGAGTTTGAGAGGGAAAAGATCTTTGTAGGGGGTTTCAAAGGAGTGTAGAGGGGATTTCACACAGTTTCTCTAGTGAGCTTGCACCTTAATACCATCAGATTCAAGTTTCGCTTTAGGGAAGCTTTGGGAAGAAGAAGATCTCTTTGGTATCAAAGGACCTGGTTATTCCGCTGCACTGAGGAAGGTGGAAATGATTTTGTAAAGGCTTCTTTTCCAAACTGTGGGGGCTAAAAGAGAGTCACTAAAGGTTTAGTGTAATACATAGAGGGTGTCTCTGAGGACTGGACGTAGGTCAAATTGGACCAAACCACTATAAATCTGGTATGTTCTTTATTTTTACTACGATTAACTACTTAGGTAAAATCTCTGATTAATTTTTTTATTATTGATTTAATTCATTTCTGCTAAAAGACATAAAAAGATTTTTCTTTTTGTTAAAGAAGTTATTAAATATCCAATTCACCCCCCTCTTGGTTAGCCTTGGGATTAGTTCATAAGTCTTTAACAGCTCTAACAAACTTTCATATACTATATAATTTGATCAACTTTTTTCAACATATCATCCTGATAAATAAACTCCTTGATTGTAATGTACAATCATAGATTATATTGTACAAATAGTCAAAAAGTCTATAAATAAGATGGTTAATCTACTCAATACACTCAACTCTTTTTCAAATTTACTTTCTAATCTTCCCTACTCAATCGCTGGTACCTTCAGATCAACCTAGAAAACTTGACTATGACTTTATATGTTTTCTGTTAAAATATCGAAGTCACTAAAGTAGCCTTAGCTGAACATAATGGTCTTTCTACTGAAGGACATCGCTCCCACTCCTTCATAACTAATGATTTTTACTAGAGTCCCATTAATTTACTACTTAGAAAAGTTTCTTTAAACCAACACCATCCCCTTATCTAATCCTTAACAGAATGCCAGCATCATCCAACACATTCTTAGGATATCATTCATACCCAAAGTTGGAGATAGGATACGCAAGATCCCACTTTTGTCTGTCATCACTTACCTAATTATGTCCATTATTAAATTTTTTGAAGACGACATGATTATAGATTATAACAGGAACATGACTCAAATTTGTCATCATAGTACCTGCATAAGAGTTTGCTTTGCATTAATAAAGATGGTTTGTCTATCTCTCACTTATTCTTTGCTGATGATTTCATTATTTTTTAAAATAGTTCTTTTAATAATGTCATGAAGATTTATATGTTTGTTTTGAAGTTTAGCCAAGAAAGAGCTTAAGCCTTAACCTTAATAAGTGCGCCTTCATTCTTGGTAAAGATATGTCTCAAAGAAATAGCAATCGTATTTGTCTTTTTATGGATTTTTCTATGCAAAAGCTCCCTATTTTCTATTTAGGGACTCTGATTTATAAAGCCATAAGAAAAGCTTTATTTTTAAAAAGGTTTTTATATACATTGCTATCATCTAGCTTCTTGGGAATTTAAACAGCTCCTCTCGGTTGGTCAGTTGATTCTTATTAAGAGTGTTCTTTCCTCGCTTCCATTGTATTTATTTCAAATTCTCAATCCCTCTATGGAGGTTTGTGATAAAATGAAAAAAATCTTTAATAAGTTTTCTTAGGGGTTCTACTTCTGAGTCCAAAAAGATTCACCGTAGATCTTGGGTCTCTTGTACCGGTACCATTGTTGAAGGAGGGCTTGGATGTAAATCTATCAAAGATATTGGTAACTATATTACTCTTAAAAATTGGTGAAAGTTTAGATTGAAAAAATGCTTATGGACTAATTATATGAATAAAAAGTATTGCAGTCGAATCATCCCTCCTATTGTTTCTTCAAAAACGATCAACCTCCTATTTGGTATATAATTGTAGGATCAAGTGGCTAGGTGAATCCTTTTTGCAATATGGGCTTAGTAAGGGTAGTTGTTTCTTTTGGGAAAGCAATTGGTCAAATTTTGGTTATTTAGATGCGATTTTGTACACTCATTCTATTTTCAATTTGAAAGTTTCTAAATTTTTTAGCAATGACAACTGGAATTATAATTGTTCGATTGATGTTCTTCTAGCCCGAGTGGCTGATAGGATTTTGAACATATTTTTGGAGATAAATAGCCCTAACATTATGATTTTTAAAAATTCTAAGGATTGTGAATTTTGCTCTAAGGATGTTTGGAATACCATAAGAGTTAAATTTGATAATTTCATGGTATTTGATAAATTTGGAGTATTAATACTCTCATTGTTTATTCAGTTTTCACTTGGCGACTTCAAAAAGTATTTCTTCTAGTTGATATGAGACTCCTATCTAAAAGTTTCAACATTGCTTCTAAATGTTAATGCTGCTTTCATGTTGAAACCATAAATCATGTTTTTTTTTATTATTATTTTTTTATTGGGCTTACTGCTTACAAAGTCTTTTTTAGAGAGTTGCTGCTCCAAACGTCATGCCAGACATATTGTTATCCTTATTTCTATGATAATTTTCTAGCTTTTACAAGTGGAGAGAAACAATAGTAAACATATGGGTGTCAAAATGAGCTCTGATAGAATCATTAATTGCCTTAAGTTGAAAAAACATCAGATGATTAAAGCTAAACATTTGGCGCCAAAGCATTTTAAAGGTGATATATCTTGGACTAATTTTTTTCAGATTTCTTTTCAGAAGGATAACATTAGAAGTCTCTTTAGTGTGGTTTATTGGATTAAACCAGTTTTAAATCTCTTCAAATGGAATGTTGACGGCTCTCTCTCTCTCTAAAGTTGGAGGAGGATGTGGTGGTATTCTTAGAGATTTTAAGGGTAATATGGTTATTTCTTTTGTTGATAAAGTTTATAATGCAAATGTTAATTGTACTGAAGCATCTGCCCTTCTTATTGGCCTTATTCTTTGCATTCAATTAGGTATTCAGAAAAATTGGATTGAGTTTGACTCTTTAATTTTGGTTAATCTCATTAAAAGCAAGGTCTGTAATAATGCTTCATTGTTTTATATTTTTAGAAGTAATATGAATTAATTGAATCTTATTGAATTTTCTATCACACATATTTCTCGAAATGGCAACTCTTGTGCTGATTTATTAGATAGATGGGTGTTTTTTTTTTAGTTAAAACCCACAGAGGGGCCTACGCATTGATATAAGGGAAAATTACAAGTCCTTAAGGGGACCATCAGCCCGCTACTGCTCAAAGAGCTACAATCAATAAGAAAGATAAAAAAACCTAAGGGCCGATAGTCCCCATCTATATGAAAAACAAAATTTCCTAGATACATTCTAAGCCGGCACGGAAGGAGTGCCCAAAAAATAAGGAGTACGAAGGATATCCAATCAGCCCAAGCTCCCTTGTCAAAAACTTCCTCAAGGTGGAAGCAAACCTGCAAAAGAGACAGAACAGAACGATACAAAAAAAGAAAGAACATGAAAACAAAAATACCATTGAACAAAATGGCCACACCAGCGTCCCGATCCAGAGAAGGCAACCCAATTATACACACCTCCGACAGAACCAGAAGCCTGCAAACCACCAAGAAAGCAGGCAAACCAAAATCAGGATAGTCAAACATTAAACCATAACCCAGCAACCCCAATCCAGACGATCCGGGCCTCAAACCAAACCAACCCCCATCCAGAATAGCAAAAAACCTCAACCATCAACTAGGAGAATACCCTCCAGCCCAAGCAAAACCAGCAGTCCAACGCCCAGCCAAAAAGAATACAAGGACCAAACGAATCAGCAGAAGGAAGGAACATGATAAACACAGCGAGAAGGACCCAAAAACCACCAACCAGAAAAAAACCCCAGCACTAAAAACCCAGACCTAATGATAAACATAAGGAAAACCAACTTTGTCTAAGTTAATAAGACCTTGAATGTATTTAGGCAATTGGTCCAAATTAATCTCCTTATAACTCTTGAACACAGTGCTCAAGTAAGCCAACGCCTGGGCAACAGCATTCACCTTCTCATTAATCATAGAAAACGAGTGAGAAAAGGAATCCAACTCCTCAATAATCCTGCGCCTGAAATAAAACAGAGGAGGGGTACAAACCGAAGCATTCATACCAGTATCAACCAGGTTAACCAAACGGAAATTAGCCTCAAAAATAATATTCTTAATCTTAAGCTTCTTACTCAGAGTAATCCCACTCATCACACTCATAAGCAAAACCAACTGCATATTATTAACAACAGCTGGGCCAGCAAAAATGGAAATAAACAAGCCAAAATTATCTCTGATGATACCCGCATAACCACAAGTATTGCCCATTCTAACACACTCAATATTAACCTTGAATTGATTAGGCAAAGGTTTATCCCAACTAACAGAAGACATATAAGAAACAGGATTAAACGAAACACTCTTAATACCAAAAAAAAGACATAGTATGAGCACAATTGTTAAAATTCTTAAAAGAAAGCAGCCTGGCCGTGAAAAGAGAAGAAACTTTTTCTCTAATATTGATAATAATCCTGTGGTGGTCCATCTTCACCCCATTAAACCTAGAATCATTTCTAGCCAACCAAATGTACCAACAAATGAGAACAGAAATAACATTCCTGATATGGCCTTTGTATTCAACAAACCAAAATTTCAGTAATTGAGAAATGGTTAAAGTTGCCTTAAAGAAATTCAAATGAAACAAATCCTCATAAAATGTCCACACCCTAACAGCAATAGGACTAGAAATAAAAATGTGATGCATATTGTCAACATGAAAACAACACTGGCATTTAGAAGTAATAATAAGACCTTTCCTCCTTAAATTCTCATCCGAAGGTAAAAATTTATGTAAAGTTCTCCAAATAAAGATATAAACAGTAAGGGGAAGATAGATAGGTGTTTCTCTTCAAGACATGGAGATATTTATACTTCCCTCTAAAATTTACACATACTAAAGGTTTGGTGAGAATGGATAAGCTTGATTTTCCCCATTTCAATGTCAAATATTGATAGGGTTTGGTTTAATTTTTCTCTGTCTGCCATCTGCTCGGAGTGCTCCTATGGCCTTTGTTTTGGTGGTGCTAGTTCCAGCTTCGCTACGGTGTTATTTCTTAAATAATGATTATTGGATTGCCTATGGAATGGTTTTTGGATTCGGGCACTTCAAACCTTGGATTTATTTCGTTTATCTATTCTTATGGGTCGATTCAGGTGATTCTATAAGTTTATTTATGGATCTTGTTGTTGGTCGTTTCTTGAATTTTTTTTTTTGCAGGGACTTTTGCCTTAATGGATGGTCTTGGTGAACTAATCTTTTTGGCATGGACACTAGACGTGGAATGGTTCTCAAGTACCTAAGCTTTGGGCTCTTTTGGGATTGGCTTCTTGTTGACCTTGCATATGCATTATTCTTTGGTTTTTTATTTTACTTTTTCTGTGTGTAACTAGGCAGGGTTCTTTGGCTCTTAGATTCTTTTTTGAATTCTTTATTGCAACTCTTTGAGCTTTAACGAGCTATCGAACCCTAAGGACTTGCAATCATTTTTCCGATATCAATGTGTAGTCCCCTTAAGGGTTTTAATTTTTTAAAAAAAAAATAGCAAGAAAAATTTTTTAAGTGTTGTGGGATTAAGAAGATGAGTTGAGATTTATGAGCTACATAATGTCCATAAATCACTTTATTTTTTGACTATATCGTTAGCGTGACTCAAGGAAGGATTGCTTGAATAAAAAAAAAAATGGAAGGGTTGCTTGAATATATATATATTAGATGTAAAATGTCAAACCATAATTACTCAGAATTGCTCGCATATATCATTTTCATTACTCATTCTGAGACCTTAAAGAGACTTATTGATCGCGAGAGGCTGACAACTATTTGTATTTATGTGGCTTTGATCAATGCTGTTAAGGAAGCACACAATTTCTCAAAAAAACAAAAACAAGCTCACGTCAAACCTGTCATGCAACACGTCTAGTATATTTTCCTCCGCCAACTAAGGTTTCTTTTTCAAAAATTTAAATTTTTGAACTTAAAAGCCGTTTTAAGAAGCAGCGAAAAAGTTGTCCCAAATGAAACCTGGCTGAAACTAAGACAGATGAACTGCAGGTACCAGCTTAAAACTCTTCTGCAAAAAGGATTTTTTTTTTTTTTGTTGTAAATAGGGATTGGAATTTCTTAAAAAACTACTACTTATAATTGCTTATCAATATAATTTTTAAGAAATTAATTAAAAGAAAAAAATGTTTAGTTAAAGAGAACTGTAATAATTATTTGAAAAACTAGAATAGATAAAAAATTGTCCAATTTATATTTCATTTGGGATGACTTTTTTACTGCTTCTTAATGCAGCTTTTTAGTACAAAAATTAAAATTTATATGCTAAAAAAATATTTTAAGAAGCACTAAGAAAGTCATCCCAAATGAAGCCTTAGCCTCTAATAGAACATTACTAACTACTAGAATTGATAGATTATAATCAGTATGATCAAAGAACTGTGTGCTGTTTAATTAATTATGATTTTTATTTGACCAAAATGAAGAATATGGAGCTTTTCACACCTACATAATAAACATATTTTTAACATTTAAATTTGAGGTCAACATTATATTTTCTATTGAAATATTATTTAGAAATGATTGAAAATGTATGTACACAAAGAAATGTGTTGAGTATTTCTCATACTCAAAGTATCAAATTATATCACATGTAAAGAAAAAAAAAACAAACATAAAACAAGCAAAAGAAATTGAAATGGAAAATAAGTTTATTTTTGTAACATAATTAAATTTCCCCTTTCAAAATCATTAATATCTATAATTATTATTAGCTAGTGATGATTTCTTGTGTACAATTACAAGCTTCTTAATCTACAAATAATCACCAAAGTAGAATTATTTATCATAATATCACCCAAAGATTAAAAAAAAAAACATATATAAACATTCATTCTCAATAATTTGTTTCTAATGCTCTCCCAGGTGATTTCGAGGCGATTTTGGGTTCCTTTTGGATCTCTGATTTTTTCGCTTCTCTAGCCTTCTGGTTTGGATTTTGTTCCTTCTTTTTGTTGTTGGCTTGGATTTTGTTCCTTTGTGCATCCGTTTGAGGTTTTCTTGCGGTTTTCTTTCAGGAGATTGTCGTCATCTCTCCCCTCGAATGCGTCTTCCCGTTCTTTTAAGGATGTACTCTCGGGTTCTTCCTCGTCTACTTCTAAGCTTCAATTTGTGCACTCGTTTTTAAAGGATGTCCGGTGCTCTTGTTTGATGACACTATTGTGTCACAACTTGCTACTCCATTTGTCCTAACCCTAGTGGGTAAATTTTTGCTGTGCTGTCCGAATCTTGACGTCATTAGAAAATTTTTTGTAAGCTTGAAATTAACTGGAGCTTTTCATGTTGGTTTGTTGGATCCGAGGCACGTAGCGATTCAGCTGATGAATGATCTCGATTACTATCATATTTTTTTCTCGGAGGTCTTACTATATCCAAAGGTGTCAAATGTGTCTCCTTAAGTGGATGCCTAAATTTGATGTTAGGGAAGAATCCCCCATTGCTTTGGTTTAGCTTTCCTTTTCGAATCTGAGACTGCATTTCTTTAACTCGCAAGTTTTGTTCGGCCTTGCTTCTATCTTTGGTAGACCTCTTCAAACTGATCAGGCCATTACTTCTATAACTCGACCATACGTAGCTAGAGTCCTTATGGAACTTGATGAGGTGTGATTGGGTTCTGAACTTAACGGGTATTTTCAAAAAGTGGAGTTTGAGAATTTATTGGTTTTTGTTCGCGCTGTAAAATGCATGAACATGATTTTAAAGATTATTTTAGATTACATCGCCACCTTCGTAAAGAAAAATATGTTCCCAAATAATCTCAAGCTAAGGATGATAATGAAATTTTGTAATATGTGGAAGGAATTAATGATAGGTTTGATGATGAGCCATTCAATGCGGTTGTTGTTCCTGGAAATGTTCAGCTGACCGTTCCCCTCCTTTGGTTATGGTCACTCTGGAGAATCTTCCTTCTGATCACCCTGAACTTACTACTTTATTGCCTCAGTCAATTAATGATGTTGATTTAGTTATTAATTGTGATTTAAATGATTCTTCTTCTCTAAATAATATTATTCCTACTTTTCCTATTAGAAATTGTGATTTGAATTCTAATAAATCTATCATTGTTGATGAAGTTGGCTGCTCTGTTCTCAAGCATGATGATGCTGTGGTTATTGGCCGAACTAATAGTAATAGTAATGGGGGCCCTACAGAGCATGTTTTGGTGGAAACTGAAAATGCTAATCTTGGCTTAGCATTGAATGTGGTGATTGACTGTGATGAAGTGTTGGAGGAAGGTGAGCTTCCTCATTTGGGTAAGGGAAAGGTTACTGACTGTAAGTCCCCTTCTTCTTCCCATTTTGATTCTGATGCTTTTACTGATAATAAGGAACTACAAGTTTCTGCCAAATGTTATACTAAAGATGATAATGATTTTAGCTTTATGAAAGCTCAAGGTAAATGCGGTAGGAAAAGTAAAAACCTTATTTTACAATTAGGTAAAAATACCCATTCACAATCTAATCGTTAATTTTGTTTTCTTGTTTAAGTTATTATTTAGAATGTTAGAGGTATTGGTTGTGCTTCTTCTCATTTGCGGGTTAAGAATCTTTGTCGTATCATAATATTTCTATTTTAGTTTTACTTGAACCCCTTGTTAATGTCTCCAATTTATCTACTATTGTTAGATTTCTTGATTTTAACAATGCTACGACTAATTGTGCTAATAAGATCTGGATTTTTTTTGAAATATTGAGTTAAAATTGATGTTCTTGGTAATTTCACTCAAGTTTTACATTATAGTATTGAAGTGTCTAATGTCAAGTGTTGTGCTTCTTTCATTTATGCGGCTTCCTCTTGTGGTATTAGAAAAATTCTTTGGGAGTAATTAACTGATTTCCATAATATGTGTAGTCGCCCGTGGATGGTTGGAGGTGATTTTAATACAATCTCTAATCCATCTGAGAGATCTGGGGGTTCCAATCCTAATTTTCATTCTATGGATGATTTTAATAATATGATTATGGATTACAATCTCATTGATATTGGTTTTTCTAGTAATCAGTTCACTTGGAATAGAGGTCGGTTATGGCAAAGATTGGATGGCATTTTAATTAATAATCATTGGATTAATTCTTTTAGCTTCATTTCGGTTGAGCATCTTAGTCATACTCTTTCTGATCATTCTCCTTTATTTCTAGCTATTAATATTAGATAGTTTAATGTTTTTCCTCAATTTTATTTTCAAAATATGTGGCTTCAACATGATTCCTTTTTCAATGTTGTTCATGAGAATTGGAAAGCTGATTTGCGTCCTGATAATTCTATTATGGGTATGAATAGACTTCGGTTTAAATTGAAAAGACTCAAGCATCTTTTAAATTGGAGGAACCATTTTTACTAATATTTTATCTTAGCTCTCCCACTGAAGCCAATTTTGTTTCTCTTAGAGAGGCCAAGGCTAATTTATTTAAACTTCATGCCCAAGAAGAAACCTATTGGAAACAAAAGGTTGTGGCTAAGCATCTGTTAGAAGGGGATAATAATACCAAATACTTTCATGCATTAGTTAAAAGGAAACGTGCTTTAAACTTGATTCATAAAATTACTCGTGATGATGGTATTGTTATTGATGAGGTGGAGGAGATTGCCATCTCGACGGTTAACCATTTTCAGGATAGGCTCAACAAAGTGTTTAATACGGGTAACATTAATAACCATAATAACATCCCTTCTCTCATTTCTGCTGAGGATAATGAGATCCTTGTTGGTATTCCTACCATTGAGGAATTAAAGAATATTGTTTTTAATATGAATGTTAACTCTGTGGCTGGTCCTGATGGTTTTACCACTAGTTTTTTTCAAAAATCGTGGAACATTATAAAAGATGATCTTTTTGTTGCGGTTTTGGATTTTTTTGCTAGTAATTCTATGCCTAAATTTTTTTCTTCTACCTCTATTGTGCTTATTCCTAAGACAAATAATGCTACTAATTGGAATGATTTTAGACCTATCACCTTGTGTACTTTTTTAATAAATTGCTCTCTAAAATTATTAAGTCCCATTTGTCTTATGTTCTTCCTAAGATTATTTCTCCTTTTCAAATGAGTTTTGTTAAAGGTCGATCCATCTCTGACAATATTTTGCTGGCTCAGGAATTGTGTCATGATTTGGATATCAAGGTTACAGGTGGTAATCTATTCTTAAGTTGGATATCTCTAAAGCTTTTGACAACATTAGTTGGCAATTCATTTATAATATTTTGCAATTATTTGGCTGTAATTTAACTTTTATTAATATTATTAGAAATTGCATTGAAGGTTCTTTTTTCTCTTTGATTATTAATGGCAAGAGGTGTGGTTTATTTAAATCTTCTCATGGTTTAAAGCAAGGTGACCATTTGTCCCCAGCCTTGTTTATTATTGCGGTGGATTATCTTTCTCGCTGCATTGCTAAAATGTTTGAAAATAATCTCCGTTTGTTTTTTCACACTTATGGCTTCCTTATATCTCATATGTGTTTTACCGATGACTTTATCATTTTTATGAATGCTTCTCATAATAATTTTAAGAAAATGATGAACTTTTTTCATTATTTTCATTATGTCAGTGGTTTGTCTTTAAATAATCATAAATGCTCTTTCTTGGTTCCAAAAAATATGAAAGCTAACTCTATCTTGACTATTAAAAATCAAGCTAGTTTCATGCATGGTCATTTACCTATTAAGTATCTTGGCATCCCTTTATATAAAGGTAGAAAGAGATTGTTCTTATTTGATGAATTAATTACTTCTATTCAGAATAAATTGCAATCTTGGGATTATTATTTTTTCATCTTTGGGGGTAGACTTATGCTAATTAGAAGTGTTCTTTCTTCATGCCCTGACTACTCTTTACAAACTTTACTCCCTACTAAGCTGGTGTGCAAAAGAATTGACATTATCCTTAATAAGTTTTTCTGGAAAGGTGTGGGTAGTAACAATAAGATTTATTGGGCTTCATGGAATAATTATTGTGGGGTTCGTGAAGAAGGTGGTTTTGGTTGTAAGAGTATGGCTGGTTTGGCCCATGCTTTTTCTTACAAGCTTTGGTTTATTTTCCGTGCCAAGTTGTCTTTATGGGCTAAATTTATGTATTCTAAATATTGTATGGGGAAGCATCCATCTAATTGTGCTTTGAAAATTGGTGATTCCATAGTTTGGAAGAGAATGTGTAAGGTCAAGTGGGATGTGGAGCCTCATCTCTCTTGGGGTCTTGGAGGTGGCAACATATTCTTGTGGCAAGATCAATGGTTAAACTCTTGCTCCATTGAATCTCTTATTAATTCTACTAGTATCTCTGAGGTTAAGATTAGTAATTTTATTATTTTTAACTGCTGAGATTATAATAAGCTTGCTGAAGTTCTTCCTTATTGTATTATTCAAAAGATTAGTACTCTTCCTATCAATTTTATTTCTAATGATGTGCTTTTATGCAACTTGTCTAAGGATGGTTTGTTTAGGTTAAAAGAAGCTTGGCATTCTTTTAGACCTAAGAAAGAGGTTAACTCTATTTTTTCTAAGATTTGGCATAATAGCATCCCTTCTACTGTCTCTACTTTCATATGGACAGTTTTACATAATTTCATTCCTACGGATGACAATTTAATTAAATGAGGTTTCATTATTACATCTAAATACCAATGTTGTTTCCACCTTGAGAATATGCATCAGGTTTTTGTCTCTGGGCCTGGCCTATAGTTGTTAAATCTTGGTGTTATTTTTAAGATATCTTTAAATTAAACATTTATAAGGCTAATTTGTCCATTTTTGCTCTTCTTAATGCTTGGTTTGATAAACCTATTGGGCATATTAGAAATGCCATCGCTTCCCTTCTTTTATGGTTTCTATGGTTGGTAAGGAACAACTCTTTGTTTAATGGTGTTAAAATGGACTCTTTAAGGGTTATTAATAATGTAATTAAGGACAAATTGCTCATATTATTTTTTGTTAATTTAATTTCTATAGAAAGCTTTAAGAATTGATTTAATGTGGCTCTAAATTTAGGTATCTCTTTGAAGTTTCCTTTGTTATCTACTAGTTCTTGTCTGGTTTATTGGGTTCGACCACCTTTGGGTAGTTTCAAGATGAATGTGAGTTCCAAACTTGAGCATAATAATATCAGGTGTGGTGGCATCATCAGAGATGATTATGGTAAGTTTTTAATTGGCTTTGCGAGCCCTTTTAATGGTAAATATGCGATGGCCATTTTTTCTTCAATTCTCTATGGTTTAAGAGGTTATTTCACTACAGGAAAAATGTCAAATACCGGCGGTTTGCACCGGCGATTTATGGACCGTCGGTATTATCGGCGGCATCGCCGGCGGTGTAGTCGTCGGACTCTAACGACGGCCAAATCGGCGGCTTAGCTACGATACACCGCCGGTAATACCGACGGTCTATAAACCGCCGGTAAATCGCCGGATATCAATATGAACCGGCGGTTTAAACCGCCGTTGATAAGTGATTTTTTTCCG
>NW_021319091.1:52061-58609 GCF_001605985.2 Dendrobium catenatum
ACCGGCGGTATTGGCCGCCGGAAAACCGCCGCAAAAATAAATCGCCGGTAAAAAGCCGTCGGAAATAGTTTCCTACGCCATTTTTTCTGACGGTTTACAAACCGCCGTTAGACCACCGGTACCATTAAAAACCGCCGGTAAATCTAGCCTAACCGCCGAAAAAAGCCGCCGGTTTTCAGCGTTTTTCCTGTAGTGTTTGTCCCTGGATATTGTTAATATCACTATTGAAACTGAACCTAGTTTTAATATTCAATGTTTATTTAATGAGTTGAATTTGATCGGTCACTCAGAGGCTTTTAATTTTATACTATTAGAGAGATCAAATATTTGATGAACATTATGAATGTTCAGAATTCCTTCATCCATAAGGAGGCCAATGCCTGTGTTAATTGGTTAGCTCGGTTTGGTGCTGGGAAGGATATTTTTATTGATTTTGTGGAAAGCAATGCTCCTGCTGCTCTTAAAGGTCATACTAATTTGGATAAAAACACTTTTCATTATGTTAGAATTTATTGTATGTGCAGGCTGTTTCCTATTCAGTTCAGGTTCTTTAGCAAGGATGGTTACTTTGGTTGGTCTATTTGGTTGCTTTTCTTTCTGTTAATGTTGGGTTCCTGGTTTTTGTGTGGTTTTAGTATTATTGGTCTTCTTATTTAGTGGGGTTGCCTAGTGGTGACTGTCCTCCTGCAGTTTCTGGGTTTGCATGAGGTTGTTTGTTGTGGGTTCTTTGACTTATCTGTTAGATGGAGGGGGTTAGTGTTTCAGCGTAATCTGTTGGACTGCTGCTCTTGGTTTCCCCATCTGCATGTTTCTTTACTTTATTTGAATTCTTTGGGTGATAGTTTTGACTGGTGTTGGAACTTGCTGGAGCATTAGTGGGTTGTTAAGTGGAATTGTTTGGGTAACTCTTTGGTTGGGTTTTTTGGTTTTGAAATTCCTGGTTTCTCTGATCTTTGGGTGTGGCTTTTTCTGGGTTTAAAGGGGGACATATTGGTTCATTTTACTTTCTTTGCAGGGGTTGGTGCTGTTCATATTCATTATTTAGTTGTGGTTGGTTATCCTTTTCCTGTTGTTATCTCTGGGCATTCTGTGTTCTCTGATTTGGGCTTTTGGGTGTTTGTGTATTGTTGGGTAAACTGGGTTGGGTGTGCTATCAAGGTCTATATTAGCTGGAGGATTTGGCTTCTTATCTAGGTTTTATTCTCTATTTCTCTCTGCCTGGTTAGGGTGGAGCAGTGGTGCTGGTGGTGGCAAATTTTCCTATTCTCTGCTAGCTCGATCTCTATTGTTGTTTTACTACCCGATCACTGTTGTTATTAACTTTTTGAATTGGTTTATTGGGAATGGTTTTTGGTTCTATATTCTTTTACTTGGCTATAAGCTTGTTACTTGTTTTAACCGTCATGGTAGTAGATGTTTTCTTTCCTTTAATTTGATTCCTGTGTATTGTGGTTTTGCTGGTGAGATTTTTGGATGTTCTGTTCTTTGGCTGTGCATTGAGGTGGTTCTTTGTTTCTCTGGTGTGATGGGGGTGGCTCTTTCTAGATTTAGTGGCTCATGGTGATTTTTGGTGTGCTAGGAGGTTATATCTGGGTTGGCTGTACTATTATTTTTTGGTTTAACATATTCATGATTTTTTGCAGGAAGTTTTTTTACTGGATTCATTGGTGGAACTTTCTTCTCCAGGGTAGGTGTCCTTTTTTTATATTATTTTCTGGTTGTTTTTTTTTTTTTTTTTTTTTTTTTTTTTTTTTTTTTTTTTTTTTGTTGGATCTGTTTTGTGCATATTATTGCTCTATTCAGTTTTGGATCAGGGAGCTTTTGTTCAGAGCTTTTGTGAATTGCCTCCCCAATTTTTAGGTGTTCTTTCTTGAGCACCGCAGAATTTATCTAGGTACTTTTGTATTTTGGCTTAGCAGGGATCTTGAGCTCTTAGATTTTTTTGGTTTTTTGCTTGTAGCTTGCTTAAGTAGTAGCAGAGCTCGAGATCCCTTTAAGGACCTTGTGATTTTTAATTTTATTAACGCGTAGGTCCCTTCGTGGGTTTCCCAAAAAAAAAAATAATAATAATAATTTGTTAAATTTTTAAAAATTATATATCTCAGAAATACTTATAATTTACTAGTTAATTTAATAAATGAAAATAAAATTATTATAGAATGTCCACCATAATACATTACTTTTAAAATATATAGTTCCAATTATGTTAATAGTCTGATTAAATATTAATTTTATTTACACTTAAAAAAATATAAAAATAACAATTTGGGCCACGGTTTTTGTAGTTATACTTTCTTAGCGATAATATGATCATTTTTATATACCTTGAAATTTTATTTATCATTTGGGGAACAATTACATATGCAAAACTTAAATTTTAACAATTTAAAAATTTTTCACTCTTTTATTTCCATAATTATTTCTAATTATAAATATATTTTAGCCACCTAACATACTTTTAAGAAAATTAACTGAAGATTAAACAAAACAGTGTGTTAAAATAACAATTTTTTTACCCATAAACAGAATTGCCAATATAAATTAGCTTCCAATTTTAATAGTGATCCTTTTTGGTTACATAGATTATAAAATATATTAATATTATTGCCGGACTTTTTTTTTTTTTTTGAAAATATTCTGAGCCAAATTTTCAAATGAAAACGAAATAAACGAAAGAACTCTAGCTTTCACTAGCTCAATTCCTCTATATAAAGCCCACCACCTGCTGCCTTTGTTCTCACATTCATTCACAAGTCTTTAGCTCTTCTTGCCCACCCCTGTCACTAATTTCTTGATTACCAACCGGGAGGTTTCTTCTTACTCTCGATCACAGTCTTCTTCTCTCTCTCTCCAACAAGTTTTAAGATGGTTTCCGAGCACACTCTAGCCTTTGCAGTCGGCATTCTTGGTATCTTCTTCTTCTTACTTCTCTCTCTCTCTCTCTCTCTCTCAAGCATGCACAAACAGTTTTCCATTATTTTCTTATTTCTTTCTATCGTAAAGAAGTGGTTTTCAACCTGAAAGTTCATGCGTCAGTTGCATGCTCTGGAGGAGGGTGACGTTCACCTATCTCCTCTGAAATAAAGTACCCAAAAAATAATACATTTTAATTAAAATCACTACAGTAACTGACATAAATTTTATTTCCAGCAATCATATATCTTAATTTTTTAATTATGATGCCCAAAATAGATCAAAAAAAGCTTTCATGTTGCTCGCTTGATCATACTAATGATCAATATATACAAACAGGAGGTGATTAATTAATTGATAAAAATCAAATATACTTATTTAGTAAAATATTAAAAAAAATTATTATCTTCAATTTATATAAATTAAATAATTATTTATATATAAATATTACAGGTTGAGTAAATTTGAGCAAACTTTCTTACCAAACCAATAATTTTTTTGTTCTAATTAAGCGTTTAGAAGGAAAGCATATTCTTCTTTTTCCACTTCATTTCTATTTGCAGAATTCACTGTCTCTATTGTCAACAACTTCTTGATCAGGAAGCTCTAATACATAACATAATAGAAATGCTTAATTAGTAATTGTTTAACCCAATACTTCACTTACTAATTACTTCTTAATTGTGGTACTTCTCAGGCAACCTCATTTCCTTCTTGGTCTTCCTTTCCCCCGTGTAAGCATCTCATGAACTACCTCACTTATTTCTGGATTAATTAATTTTGTAATTAGTGTTAATTAACATAACTAATCTGTATGTCCAGGCCTACATTTTATCGAGTGTATAAAAAAAAATCCACAGAAGGATTTCACTCTTTGCCTTATGTAATAGCTCTCTTCAGCTGCATGCTATGGGTCTTCTACGCTCTGGTGAAGACCAACGCTCTTCTGCTCATCACCATCAACTCCTTCGGTCTCCTCATCGAATCTGTATACATAGTTATCTATCTTATTTATGCTCCATCAAAAGCTAAGGTAATTAATTAATTACTTAATATAATTAGCATTCTGGATTAGGGATTAAAAGTTTTAATTATGATAGAAATGCACTGTTCGGATGGTCATCTTCCTCAACGTTATTGTTTTCGGGCTGATTCTGGCGGTCACTCTCTCGGCTTTTCATGGACACAAGCGCTTGATTGTACTTGGGTGTATCTGTGTTACCTTCTCTGTGAGCGTCTTTGTTGCTCCTCTAAGCGTTATGGTAATTAAGAAATTATTATTGTAATTAATGATGGTTTTGTACTGAGTGTTAAGATATATAAAATTATATTATTGCTTAATTTTGCCTGCAGAGGTTGGTCATCCGCACAAAAAGCGTGGAGTTCATGCCATTCAACTTGTCTCTCTTCCTAACAATCAGCGCGGCTGTTTGGCTGAGCTACGGTGTGTTGTCGAAGGACAAATACGTTGCGGTACTGAATTTTTTTTTATTCAGATGATAATTCTTTTCAGTATTAACATACTTCACTTCGTTTACAGCTTTCAAAAATAATTTTTTAGTACAAATTTTTTTATAAAAAATTGCTTCATAAAGCAGTAAGAAAGCCGTACCAAACGATACGCTGATTTGGGAAATTCGGCTATTATAATTATTTTCCTTTCCTTGGTATTTTGCAGGAATGAACTTCAACTATAAGATATGTTAAAATTGTTGAAATTCATTTTAAATTAATAATAAATATGAAGAATTTTCTTTCCACTAATCTTAAAGAAAATCTGAATAAAATTTAGTTCAACCTAACTAATAATTTACGGAGTATCTTAAGCAAATTTTTTTTCTATTAATACTATTTTGATTATCTGCACAAAATGCCATAATTGTAACGAAATGCTAACAAACAATAATGATTAAATCAAATTGCCCTTAAATTTGATTGCTTCTACAGAGGCATTGAACTGACGTCTATATGAATTGTAGCCATTTAGATGTTGGAAGATTTCGATAAAAGAATAATGCTATTTATCAAATAAATCTATATTTGAAACTGAGTGGATATATAACATCTATCAGAAATACGATCAAATTTAAATTCATAATTAATTTTATTTAAGAGTATATGAATTATTATTATTATACAAATTAACTAAATGAACTATATAAAATAAAGATAATTAGCACCTAATTAAGAAAAGTTTATATTAATGACTTTTTCTGTTATTTGTAGTTGCCAAACATTCTTGGACTGTTGTTCGGTATTGTACAAATGGTGCTCTACTGCATCTACAAGGATGCCAAGCCGGATCTTGCTGATACATCAAAGAACGCAGTGGCGGTGACTGAAATAATACTTGCGGACTCTCAGGACGTGAAAGTTGAAGGGGTGATTGAGCAAATTGTGTGAGAGCTATGAGTCTAGAGAGAGAAAATCTTATAAATATGATATTTATATGATATTTGTGCAAGTTTGATATATATATGCATACATGTTTTGCTTATACTAAGAGAGAGAGAGAGAGAGAGAGAGAGAGAGAGAGAGAGAGAGAGAGAGAGAGAGAGAGAGATGAGAATTAAAATGGCTGTATAAGTAGATGGAGTCAAGTGTATCGCAGCAATGCCTTGTATTTTGTTTTTCTAATATTGAGAGGTTATTTAGCCTGTTTGAAGGTTTTACAGATTTTTTTTCTCTTCTGGTGATCGAATGGGTTAGAAATCTCATGAGAATATTAATTTTTAGAAAAAAATTATATAATGTATTTCTCATCAACAGATATTTATTCAAATGTTTTGTTAGTGATAGAGAATTTAAATTGAAAAATGCAACTTTTTATATGAAAATGCTAAAAATTAGACTTATAATGTGAAATTAATATTGGTAAGGAAGAATTATATGAGGAATTCTTAAGAAATAACATATTGAGAAGCTCCAAAAAAAAAAGAAAAAAAATGAAAAGAAAATATTATCTTTCTCTTTTTATTTTTACTTAGCCAAATTAGTATAGTTGTTTTGCAGTAGCTTTGTGATTCCAGGAGACAGAAAAAAACAAAAACACAAAGAAAAAAAAAACTTTTAATGTTTGACTCATGTGAAAGGTGAGTTGGTAGCTCTGATTTTATTAAAAATTCTGCTA
The DNA here is from genome assembly GCF_001605985.2 of Dendrobium catenatum. Lineage (NCBI taxonomy): Eukaryota > Viridiplantae > Streptophyta > Magnoliopsida > Asparagales > Orchidaceae > Dendrobium > Dendrobium catenatum. Next base: position 58,105 of record NW_021319091.1, read on the forward strand.
ATTGGCGGCTGTTAACCGAGAAATATGCTAATTAATTAGTTAGTCAATCATCTTGAGGTGATGAATTTCAATTTTTTTTTATTTGGGATCTCTTTGAAATCACGTTTTTTTTAATTTTTATATAATTATTTCATTTTAAAAGATTTTCAGTTTTCTTTTTATTATTTTAAAAGCAAAATTATTTTTTAAATAACTAAAAAATTAAGTATTTTGAATCTTTCTAAAATTAGCTATTGTCACACTGTGCTGCTACTCCGCAACCATAAGGGCATCTCAAACTAAACGGTAAAGTCTCTATGCAGCTGGAAAAATTATTCTGTGCGGAATGCAGATCCCATTGAAAATGCGCCACATCCTGTACCGAAGCTTATACCGAGCAGTATCGAGTACTGCTCAGCACCTAAGCTTAAACCAGACGGTTCTCCCATTCACTATCCGCACAGAATAATCTCTCATGCTGTGAGCTTGCTGTTGACCTCATTTTTGTATGAGGTCACTAAGGCCC